>NC_085000.1:33232336-33239836 GCF_963854185.1 Sardina pilchardus | reverse complement strand
AGACTTACTGCAGTGTCTCCAGTCTACAGTTTGGATGCTCCAGACCAGTAGAAAGCAGCTCCACTCCTGAATCTCCCACATTATTGATACTCAGGTTCAGCTGTCTCAGACTGGAAGAGTTTGATGTGAGAGCTGAAGATAAAGCTGCACAGCTCTTCACTGTGAGGTAACAAGCCTGAAGCCTGTAGACACACACACACATTAACATTAAGGCATAGAGATGAGAATCACTCTTATAAAGAAACACACACAAACACTACTTTTCTCTCTCACATTCACACACACACACACACACACACACACACACACACACACACACACACACACACACACACACACACACACACGCACACACACACACACACGCACATCTTGTGTACATCTTGTGTACAACACTGTAGCCTGTAGACACACACACATTAACATTAAGGCATAGAGATGAGAATCACTCTTTTAAAGCACAGACAGCACAATGTATGGAAGAACGAACACACACACACACACACACACACACACACACCCTAACACTCTTTGTCTCTCTCACATTCTCACACACACCCACACAAAGTGTACATCACACACACAGACAACACAGTGTACGAATAAAGAGACACACACACACACACACACACACACACACACACACACAAATATCTGTACAAGTTGCTGTATTAATGACAGCTGATGCATGCTGAATCCCCCTATATTACTTACAGTCATAGTAACTGTGACCATGAACTACAAATCCATAACATTATATAACACAATCTCAATTAACGTATTTAGTCATTAGAGTCCAATACTCACTTGACTCTTTTAGATGCTTTGATCACTGGCAGCATCCTCAGCAGACCTGCATCTGATCTGGCAGGTGAACCAGGTCTCCCATAATCCTGCAGGTTAAACTCCTCCAGTTCCTGGTCTGACATCAGCAGCACAAAAGCCAGAGCTGACAGCTGGGAAAGAGAGGGATTCTTTTTGGATGTGTTGTCCTTCCTCAAGTAGCCCTGGACCTCCTCCACCAGAGAGTGGTCATTCAGTTCACTCAGACAGTGGAACAGGTTGATGCAACTCTCTGGGGTGGTGGTTTCTCTGATCTTCTCCTTGATGTACTTGACTGTTTCCTCTGTGTGTAATGAGCTGCTTCCTGACCTTGGCTGCAGGTCTTGTAAGTATTTCTGATTGGACTCCAATGAGAGGCCCAGAAGAAACCTCAGGAAAAGATCCAGGTGTCCATGCTCACTGTTTAATGCCAGATCCACTGCAGTCTTGTATATCTCATTGAGTTTTTCATCCTTTGTCTTCAGAAAAGAAAAAACACCTCTTGGCTGTTGATCCAGTATATTGACTCCTCTGTTCTGGAATGTGAGGAACACATATAGAGCTGCTAGAAACTCCTGAATGCTCAGATGAACAAAGCAGAACACTTTCCCCTGGTACAGCCCAGCCTCCTCTCTGAAGATCTGAGTGCACACTCCTGAGTACACTGATGCTTCTGTGACATCTATTCCACACTCTCTCAGGTCCTCATCATAGAAGATCAGATTGCCCTTCTCCAGCTGTTGAAAAGCCAGTTTCCCCAGTGACAGAATGGTCTTCTGGTTCCACATGTTTTCATACTTCTGACTCCTATGTTTAGACTGTATGATCAGGAAGTGTGTGTACATTTGAGTCAAAGAGTTTGGAATCTCTCCACTCTCTGCTTCAGTCATGATGCTCTCCAGAACAGTGGCTGCCATCCAACAGAAGACTGGAATGTGGCACATGATGTAGAGGCTCCGGGATGACTTCAGGTGTGTGATGATTCTGTTTGCCAGTTTCTCTTCTGTGATTTTCTTCATGAAGTACTCCTCCTTCTGTGGGTCACTGAAACCCCGGACTTCTGTTACCTGATTCACACACTCTGGAGGAATTTGATTGGCTGCAGCTGGTCGGGAGGTGATCCAAACAAGAGCAGAGGGAAGCAGATTCCCCTGGATCAGGTTTGTGAGAAGGACATCCACAGAGGCAGATTCTGTTATGCTGTAGATGCATTCATTCTGCTGGAAATCCAGAGGAAGTCTGCTTTCGTCCAGACCATCAAAGATAAAGGCAATGTTGTATCGGTCCTTGTTGGAGAAGGCAAAGTCTTTTGTTTCAGTGAAGAAATGATGAATGAAGTCCAAAAGGGTGAAGTTTTTGTCTTTCATCAGATTCAACTCCCGAAAAGGAAGAGGAAATATGAAATGGATATTTTGATTTGCTTTGTCTTCAGTCCAGTCCAGAATGAACTTCTGCACAGAGACTGTTTTTCCAATGCCAGCCACTCCCTTTGTAAGCACAGTTCTGATGGGTTTGTCCTGTCCAGGTAAGGGCTTGAAGATGTCCGTATATTTGATTGCTTTTTCCTCCTTTGTTACTTGTCTCTTGGATACCATCTCAATCTGTCTGACTTCATGTTCAGTATTCACCTCTACACTTTCCCCTTCTGTGATGTAGAGCTCTGTGTAGATCTTCTCCAGAAAAATAGACTTTCCCTGCTTTGGGATGCCTTCACATACACTCTGACACTTCCTTGCTAGCCTATATTTGAGCTCTTGTTGACATCTAGGAAGCAGTCCATCTGGATATAAAGACACATAATTCAATCAGATGTATTACAGAAGTGTGTGAAGTGAGCCATTTGCAGTAGCACTTGTAGCCTTTATCAGAACATGTTGCGACAGATTACATCCTTTCAGTAGTCATGGCAGTTTGTGCCTAATGATCATTTGGTAACTTTCATCTAGAGAACTCACATAAGAATCTTATGAAGACATCAGAAATGATAGTTACAAATAAAATGACAGGTAATATGACAATATATGTTACAAATTCAATCACTCAAGGGTTCCATTGATGTTGTTAAATGCGCTATATAAATAAAATGACTTGACTTGACTTGACTTGACTTTTAATCACTTCACTCAGAATATAAATAAATAAACCCAGTTATGTTTGGTACTGATTGGATTAGATATCACTGGAGTAATTAGCTGAGTATGACTTCTGCCAGATTCTTAAATGTTTTTTTAAATTGTGAAACACAATAATTAATGAACAAATGACTCACATTTCTCCAGCTGCTGAGCGAGGATCTCCTGACTCATGTTCCTCAGGATGTGCACTGCAATCTTCAGAGCTCCATCTCTGGCATCTCTCTGGTCCTCCTCATCCTCATCTTCATCACAAGGGGATTCTGGGTAATCATGACCCAGGAGCTTCTTGAATCTCTTCAGTTCCATCTTCATGAAGGTCATGACTTTTTCCTCAAGCTTCTATTTCCCGAAAACAAGTCATTCCATCAGTAATGAAATAAACATGAAGATTTGATCAGCAAATATTCTCTATTTGCTAGTCCACAAACATTCTCTATTTCTTCAGTGATTTCCAATTTATTACAATAAACCATATCAAGACCTGTGTAAAATAACCATAGAATAATGTTTTTCATGATAATTTAGTTTTCTATTTAGTGGATGAATATTTAACACACACACACACACACACACACACACACACACACACACACACACACACACACACACACACACACACACACACACACACACACACACACACACACCTTGAATAATGCTTTGCTGAGGGTCGGGTGAATTGTTTGTTCTTCCTGTTGAATGCTGAAGGAAATATAAGGGCAGCAGCTATCAGTCAACAGTGTAAGGAATATGTATTTATGGTTTGCAATATTGCCACAAATATTATGTTCATTAGGAAGGATTCTTACCTGGGAACAGGATCACTGTCTCTCTCTCTGAAGCTGGGACCCTCACCCTTGGAGTCGTCACTCTTCATGGACACACAGCTGGGTGCAGGGGAGTCTGGCCTAAGTGAGTAAACACATCATAAAGCAGTAAATCAATAAAATCAGTCATTTTAATACGTATTCATGTTTGTATGTGTATGATGATGCACTTTTATACAACCAAATGTGTTTTATTTATTCTGGTTTTACTTTAAGATAGGTCCCTGCCACTTACGTATTAAAGCAATGATTTCTTACAGCACTGCCCAGATCACAATCATGCGTTACATTCACCCAGAGCCATATACTGTAGATGTATATGGCTCTGCATTCACCAATCTGCAGTGGAACAATTCAAACGTACCCAAAGAAATGACACTACCGGAACACGAAGCAAGGCGCTGCCTTCAGAAACAGTTGTTATGACCTCTAAAAGACTTGCTTGTTTTTCATTTCTTATATACTGTATATACTGTATTACTCATTTATTCACTTATTTTCAATTACTTTCTTAAATAACAAACATATTTTTGCTGGTGAAATGTGGAGTTTAAATTCCAACTGTCCAATTTTAACCAACAAAACCAGGTTCACAAAAATTCTGGCCTTTCACTAGCCTGCTCATGAAAATTTGTGAATTTTACAAGATACCATCACTTCATGGACTATACAAATATACTGTCTATGAGCCACACATCATAGATCTTTTTTATTCACATTCTAAGTGTCCCAACCTTTTCAGAATTCGGGTTGTACAAGTATGTCTCAACATTAGATGACAGAGAGTCACAAGCTCCGGAATTCTAGCCTAGAAATCTAGGCGCACCCTAGCAGCAGAAAATGGAATTCAAGCAACTCTGCATTGGCTTGCGAGCTGGAAAAATCTAACTTCTATCGGGCTACAAGAATTCATATCATTCATATAGAGTCTGTGGGCGGGCTTAACAGGCTCAACAAGCTCATCAGGCTAGCGGAAGGCGGTCAGGCTACAGGAATTCATAGCTGCGCAGACATTCTAATCTTTCTTTCCAGATGGAGACCATTCTTACCTGGCTTCAGGATGACTGCCTCCCTCTCTGAAGCTGGGACCCTCACCCTTGGAGTGGTCACTCTTCATGGACACACAGCTGGGTGCAGGGGAGTGTGTCCTCTCATCCACTGGCCTTCAGCAAAGTAAACACATCATACAGCAGAAACTCATTAACTGCAGGGTTCCAATAGAGTATGTGATGTGATGAGCTGAGTACATCTGATGTGGTGATTAGGGGCAGTTATTCAACTCCACAGTGAACCATGAACCATCCACGTGAGTCTCCATGAGCATATTAGGGGCTGTTGTCTAGGGCTACTTGAATATTTTTTAAACTAGCCTACATGTCATGTCTCTGTCTGTGTTATTGTTATGGGTTAGATCATGATTGTACAACTGGTTTGGGGGCATCAAAGTAGAGCCTGAATCCTTTGCTTTAGAAGTTTGACACTTCTACCCAGCTGCTCACAATTCACGTTACCAATCGGCTGAAAACTTTCTACTCAGAAAATGTAATTGGACCTATATCAAAATAAAAGTCCTACCACATTTTCAGTGCATGCATTATGTCTTGCAGTAGAGGGGTATAAAACAATACAGGATACTAAAGTATACTAACAAGCTGGAGTACAAATAATGATATTTATTCATTCCAGTTTACTTACTTTAGCATTAAATCATATCCATAACCATGATGTGGGAATAACATCTTCCCTCTCTGAAAGCACAACCCCCCACCACCCCACGTGCACACCTTCTTCCTCCGTAAATTCTAAAACCACCAGCCGCCACCGCTGCAGAGACATTACAATCTTTCTTTCCAGATGGAGACCTGTTCTTACCTGGCTTCAGGATGACTGCCTCCCTCTCTGAAGCTGGGACCCTCACCCTTGGAGTGGTCACTCTTCATGGACACACAGCTGGGTGCAGGGGAGTGTGTCCTCTCATCCACTGGCCTTCAGCAAAGTAAACACATCATACAGCAGAAACTCATTAACTGCAGGGTTCCAATAGAGTATGTGATGTGATGAACTGAGTACATCTGATGTGGTGATTAGGGGCAGTTATTCAACTCCACAGTGAACCATGTGCTGTTCTGTGATCATAGTTCAGCTTGCTATCATTTGTTTCAATATTTAAACTGTTATACATGCCAGCACATACTATCATGTGTTTTCATTCTGCACCCAACTTGAGCTTTTGGAGTCTTGTATTGGCAAGAACTGAATATTGTCTCTCTCTCTCACACACACACACACACACACACACACACACACACACACACACACACATTTCTCACTTGATAATTGTTGAATAAGACAGAAGACAGAAGAAATACTACCAGCTTTCTAGTTCTGAATGAATGTAATGCTATGTCAAACAATTCAATTCAATTCAATCAACTGCAGAGTGATAATGAGTGGTGAAGTGGGGTTGTGGATATCCAAGATCTCACTCATGTAATGCCCCTTTCTCTGATCACAGAGGAATTAAACATCCAACCGCTCCTAACTGTTGTACAGTCTCATTTAAACAGACCAGCCTACAATACCCCACATTAGCTGGTAGGAAGCCACATGCTCAGGATTCCATATCCAGATATTTTAAGGACTATAGTCTCTCTTTCCAGGTGGAGACCTGTCTTACTTGACATCAGGGATCAGGTTCATAATGTATCATGTAGAATCCCAGTGAGAACAGAGCTCACCTTGAATGTCCATGGCCACCAGCAGAGGCTCCATGCTGACTCATATTGGAGGCAGAGCTGCAGTCACTTCCTCATCAGCACCATGAAGAACAGAATATTGGAGAACTACAAAAAGAGAAAAACAAAACATGTGAAGTAGCCTACAGTACAATGGCAGTGAACTGAGTAGCTTTTAACACAGTTTCAGATTGACTTTAAAGCAGTGCTTCTCAAACTTTTCAAGACCAAAGACCATATAACCAATAAAGATCACTCCTACATAACCTGAAAAAAACAATACTTCAACATAGAGTTTAATTTGATTGTTGTTTTTGCCCAAGTTATGTAAGTAAGCTTTATTCGATAATGCTGCTCATTTTTTAACATAAAATACAAGTGCACACTGGCGTAGATATCAAATATTGCACCAGATTATATAATAGCTGCTGTTACTTCTTGTTTACTGGGCATGCTGGCAGCAGGCTGTTTGATGCAGTTATAATGGTTCTTAAATGTTGTTTATTTAAAAATATTAGGCAAGGCAAGTAAAGGCAGTTTTATTTGTATCGTGCATGTCTTACACCAAGGCATTTCAATGAGCTTTACAGAAGGCTGAGAAAACAGAACAGTTGAAGAAAATGCAGCTAAAAATATTTCTGTTCTCTGTTCTGTTCTCATTCTACGGATGCTTCATTGAATCCATGATCCTCAATATCACCGCCTGGTTTGGGACACTGTCCAACATCAGCACACACAACAGAAGCACTAAGCAAAGAGCAGCACAAATCACCATGGAGTCACTCACACTCTTCACAGCCAGTATTGCTGTCAGGCCTCTGATACATATCCCTCCCATTCAGGACTAACAGCTCTGTTCAGCTTTGGGCTTGACAAATGGCTGAACCCCATTTGGACTATTATTTATTACATCCAATACAGTTGTAGCCTACTATTTATTTACTACTTAGCTAGCTTTTTATCCAGCATGTGTAATGTGGC
>NC_085000.1:33224836-33229836 GCF_963854185.1 Sardina pilchardus | reverse complement strand
GGCGCCCTGAAACCCACACACGAAGAAGCAGACACAAGAATGGCTCTGCTTCTGGTTAGGGCTTTGGGCTTGTAACAGAAGGGTTGCCAGTTTGATCTCTGACCAGTAGGAAAAAGAAATTTGAGTGGGGGAAGTGGTTGAGCCTCCCCACATCCACGACTGAAGTACCCTTGAGCACCTAACCCCTCACAGCTCCCCGAGCGCTGCTGTAGCAAGGCAACTCACTGCTCCGGGTTATGTGTACTTCACCTCACTGTGTGTTCAATGCTCTGGGTTAGTGTGTACTTCACCTCACTGTGTGTTCACTGCTCCGGGTTATGTGTACTTCACCTCACTGTGTGTTCACTGCTCCGGGTTAGTGTGTACTTCACCTCACTGTGTGTTCACTGCTCCGGGTTAGTGTGTGTGTACTTCACCTCACTGTGTGTTCACTGCTCCGGGTTAGTGTGTGTGTACTTCACCTCACTGTGTGTTCACTGTGTGCTGTCTGTGTGATCTATTGATTTTGTCTATGGAAAAGTCAAACTCACAATAGACTTGCCTAAAATAGTGTCAAGAGCAAAAATGTTGAATGCCAATGTAAGACTTTATATATATTTCTTTTAAAATCATTTTTGTATTGTAATATGTATGTGGGTGGTTGACATGACATGGCCTTTTTTTGGTCCAGAGTGTCAAACTGAAGTAAAGAAATGTCTAATCTGCAAATAAATGTGGTTATATTGTTCAGAAAAAGCTGCTTTATATGAACATATGGACCATTCATGCCAGTCATATTCCTATTTCTCAAAATTTTCAGCCAAACCAGGAAAAGCTCATATGGCGTGACTGTCCCGATCCCATTTCATAAAGATTGATTTTGAATAAAAAAAAATCTAATTAATATATTTTCCCATTACTTAAATACAATGAATACTAAAGATGTCTACTTGTAAGTCTGTAGTGTTTAAAGTCCAGGCATAATATTTTTGAACAAGCCATAAACAAAAACATTTTGTCCCAAAAATCAATATCATATGGTGTGACCCTAAATTATGTTTTTTAAATGTGCAATTGTGTGGAGACCTTTAGGGATAGGGGGTCCTTCCTCATTCAGGAAGTATAATAACTTCTCAGAAGGACATTGAAAGTTTACTTCTTCTGAGGAGCGTCTGTTATGTCGACCAACCATACATGCTAGGTCAAATTGTAGATCCTATTCTTCAGTGGTTCCGTGTTGGTGGAATGAGTTGCCCAGTGCTCTCCGTTCCAGCAACAGCTTTGGATCTTTTAAGAGGGGTCTTAAGGCATATTTATTTAATATGCACTTAGTCCTTTGAGTTTGTGATGTGTTATGGTTTGTATAATAGTATTGTTTTGTTATAATTTGTCTATTGATAGAATTTGAAATTTATTTTGCTATTGTCCTTAAATTTAGCCATACCATGCTTTAGTTATTATTATTATATAATTAACTGAGTGACTTATTTGATTGCTATTCTCATTTCACTGTTTTATTTCTCATTAGGTTAGTGCTTAAAATTATTGTTTTACTGATAATATTACTATTCTCCCTAGTTTGTAATTGTTCACTGTTAATTTAATTTGTATTGTTATTTATTTGTATGTCGCTTTGGACAAAGGCGTCTGCTAAATAACCATAGCCATAGCCATAGCCATAGCCATAGCCATAGCCATAGCCATACTTGTTGAGTTATCTCTCATATTTCTTTCAATAAATCAAGTATTTCCAGCACTCCTATCTCAGTTCCACTTTTCGCTGTCTTTTGGTGTGACCCATTTTTCAGGAAAATTTCAAAAGTAAATAGTTTTTTGATCAAAATTACCTATACATCTATATTACCATGTTAAAGTGAGCATATGATTTTGGTCCTAGCATTTAGCCTCAAGACTCATTGTTCTGCTAAGTGCATGAAACCTCATATGGAGTGACCCCATATCATATGGTGTGATGGGGTTTTGCTGTCACACCATATGATTTATTTGTCACACTATATGATATAATCTGTATTTTCCTACATAAATAATGTTTTTTCAAACATATGTTTAATTAATAGTTTAGTGTTATACATATTTTAACATATTTAACATTTTGTTAACATTTATTATTTAATATGTGGCACCTATTACCCAAGTGCTATACAATATCTGGTGGAATTCTGTTTTACAAAGTTCTGAGTTTTTAACAGTGATCCTTTATGTGATATATTTGTCTTTGTGAAATGCATATATTCACATTTTTGCGTTAACAGATTGTTATTTGGTGTAATTTATCATATGGTGTGACACCATATCATTTGGTGTGACATCAAGAAACACCAAGAAATTATGAAAATAAAAAGGCTTTCGGAGTCTAAATCATACAAATCTGAATGTAACAGATAGGAAATAGGGTCAGCAAACATTGTATGCATTTCATTTCTTTTGTATCAAGATATGTCCAAATTAATATGAAGTTTATTGAAAGATTAGGGACAAATGCCTTACTTTGTGTATTGATGAATAAATATACTGTAAAATATAATACATTTCCACAAGGAAATGCTAGATCTTGATGAAGTAAAGATAGAAGATTATGATACACTGACTCACATAAAAAATATATACCCCATCATAGTTTTACACACAAGAACTTTCATGTCACACCATATGATAATTTTAGTCAATAACACAAGACATTAGTGAATAAATATGAATTCCAATACAAATTCTAAAAGATCATACATATTTTGGGAATGGGAGAGTCAGTACAACATAACTAAGTGATTTCCATGCATAATATCAGAATTTTTTTTCAAAAACTTTTTTTCGGCCTAAAACGTCAACCACATATGTAATTTGTAAGCGTCCAGCCTCCCTTTGGGTACCCCGTGTTTCACGTCACAGTGCTGTGACCTGTTGCTAATCCCCAGAGTAGAGTAAGTGGGCACACTTATGGACAGGGCACATACAGGGTTCATGTGAACCATCACACACTCACACTCACACACCTCCCACCACTTACACACCTACCCTGCAAAAACAGCTTGTCTAATAAAATCAAACCTAGTCCTATTCATCTTATATCAAGATCAAACATCTAGTTGGTATTGTTTTCAGTACAAAGAGATTTGTCTAGCAATTTCTCAGAACATCATTTGACTTGATTAATTAAATAAGACTTTGGCTTATTTTAAGACGTCTCGTTCTGAAACAAGGTTCTGACTGTGATGGAGTCCTAGGCGAGATTTTACTTACAGTAATACGTAATAATACAGTACAACATTTATATTACAGTATGCATTTGTACTTGATTTATTTAACTGCTAGAGTAATAAGGAAGACATTGTGTAAATGTTTGTCATTATTCATTTGTTGTGGATTAGATGTTCAACCTGGAAAGCGTAGCAGAATGAAGGAGAGAGCTGACAGTGTGCACTGTGCTGAGACTGAACATGGCCATGCAGTGTGCACTATGCTGAGACTGAACGTGGCCATGCAGTGTGCACTATGATGAGACTGAACGTGGCCATACAGTGTGCACTGTTCTGAGACTGAACATGGCCATACAGTGTGCACTGTTCTGAGACTGAACATGGCCATGCAGTGTGCACTAGGCTGAGACTGAACGTGGCCATACAGTGTGCACTGTTCTGAGACTGAACATGGCCATACAGTGTGCACTGTTCTGAGACTGAACGTGGCCATGCAGTGTGCACTAGGCTGAGACTGAACGTGGCCATACAGTGTGCACTGCTCTGAGACTGAACGTGGCCATGCAGTGTGCACTGCTCTGAGACTGAACGTGGCCATGCAGTGTGCACTGCTCTGAGACTGAACGTGGCCCTGGCCCCACACACTGGGTGCCTCTCATTCGGCGTTACGTTCTCCCTCGGTCCTCGGGCCTCAATCCTCACTGATCTACATAAAGAATGATGGGGCGAAAACAATGGGATAGTCTATCCAGCCTGCATGTAACCACAGTGTCCAGCAGAGGGCAGTGCAGGCCCATTTCTCCTCACACTCCAGCACTGATAAGCTCCCACAGATCACAACAGGCAGCCAGACTCAGGCCCTGTGAGAGGAAGCGTCTGCCCTGTTTGATACTGTATGTGTTTATTAGAGAGCTCAGTAAGCTTTCACACACACACACACACACACACACACACACACACACACACACACACACCCTTCAGTCCAGGGTTCTTTAGGGTTGTGGGTGCATATCAGTGTTCTTGTAGTCCAGGGTTCTTTAGTGTTGTGGTCAGTGTGTGTTTGTCAGTGTTCTTGTAGTCCAGGGTTCTTTAATGTTGTGGGTGCATGTTAGTGTTCTTGTAGTCCAGGGTTCTTTAGTGTTGTGGTCAGTGTGTGTTTGTCAGTGTTCTTGTACTCCAGGGTTCTTAAGTGTTGTGGTCAGTGTGTGTGTGTTAGTGTTCTTGTAGTCCAGGGTTCTTTAGTGTAGTGGGTGCATGTTAGTGTTCTTGTACTCCAGGGTTCTTTAGTGTTGTGGGTGCATGTTAGTGTTCTTGTAGTCCAGGGTTCTTTAGTGTTGTGGGTGCATGTTAGTGTTCTTGTAGTCCAGGGTTCTTTAGTGTTGTGGGTGCATGTTAGTGTTCTTGTAGTCCAGGGTTCTTTAGCGTTGTGGGTGCATGTTAGTGTTCTTGTAGTCCAGGGTTCTTTAGTGTTGTGGGTGCATGTTAGTGTTCTTGTAGTCCAGGGTTCTTTAGTGTTGTGGGTGCATGTTAGTGTTCTTGTAGTCCAGGGTTCTTTAGTGTTGTGGGTGCATGTTAGTGTTCTTGTACTCCAGGGTTCTTTAGTGTTGTGGGTGCATGTTAGTGTTCTTGTAGTCCAGGGTTCTTTAGTGTTGTGGGTGCATGTTAGTGTTCTTGTAGTCCAGGGTTCTTTAGCGTTGTGGGTGCATGTTAGTGTTCTTGTAGTCCAGGGTTCTTTAGTGTTGTGGGTGCATGTTAGTGTTCTTGTAGTCCAGGGTTCTTTAGTGTTGTGGGTGCATGTTAGTGTTC
>NC_085000.1:33187336-33217336 GCF_963854185.1 Sardina pilchardus | reverse complement strand
CTTTTTAAATGTGTTTTCTGTACTCACACCGTCCACCTCCATTAGATTGCATGCAGTGGAAACGAATGTTTTCCCCCACGGGGATGTTTCAGCCATGGTAACCACAGTAACTGGGGGCGGGAACCATGAGTATGACCAGATGCCGTCTGTATGTATATGTTGACGATTGGTCATGAATATCAAATCAACTGTGTGCTACACAGATTAAATATGAAATGACAAACTAGAAAATGTAATTCCATGGAAGGAATTACCATTGCATGTTAAATGCAAAAAGGTTACTGACATCATTGTATTAGGCCTATAGTTAAAAAGACAACTAGGCTACACAGACGAATAGATAAATAACAATAACCCAATTACAATTCCACTGAAATTACTTGGAAAGTCACATTTAAAAAGTGATTTATGAAAATGCATCAAAATTGTGGATATAGGCTATTTTGGAAAATAACTCCTCATTTATTAGAATTTAAAAGACTGAAATGAAGTTGCCAACTTCAAACGAGTTGCAAGAGCTGACACTTTAGTAGTGAAACGACTGGTAGGATAGCTTATAGCCTTCATATCTACACTAATGCAGGTTAAAAGTAGGCATGGAATACAGAATACAATCTCATTCTCAAACAACGCCAATCAACGATGATGCAGCAACAGGTAGGATATCTAGCAAATGTAACGTTAGCTTACAGTAGGATATTTTATGTAGGCTACACATTTTACAGGATGAGCTAGTATGTTCTTCGAAGTGTGTTCAGGTGCGTGATTGTCCTAATAGGAATGTACAATAAGCTTAGGTTTTTAATTTGTGAATGATACCGAAAGCTTTAAATTATTGCCTGGCTGGCAAGTCCCTATAGCTGAAATGACTAGCTTGCTAAACCCTGTTCGCCTTGCAGCCTACCCCGACGTTAAACGTTAGCCTGGAGCAAGTTTGGTTGTCGTTAGCTAAATACAGTGTTTACATTGACGTTAGGTTAGATTGTCTTTAGCTCTTGATAACGTTACCGAGAGCAAACCGGTTAGGCTACTGTAACGTAGGGGTGTCACGATTCTCCAAATCCTCGATTCGATTTAATTTTCGATTTTAAAGCCACGATTCGATTCGATTTTCGATCTTTTTTTATTAATGCATTCCTTGTGTCATTATTATTATTATTATTATATTCATTTTTATTGTTTGCCCTCTTCCTATTCTGTTTCAGGGGGCTTTTATTTTGAAAGCAATTTTTATTTGGAAACCGTTCCATCCGTGAGGTTGTAAACAAAAAAAAAAAAACATGTGAACATAGTGAAATGAAGCAACACAGAATGATACTTTGAATGTTTGTGCACACTCTGAAGACATTCTGAAGAGACCCAAGGTTAGTGTTAATGGAATAATAAGTACTTATCAATGTGCATTTTAAGCCTTAAAGTCATTTTGAACTGTAGGCTAACTAAATCGTTTTTTTACTTGCTAAGTTGAGAAGGCTAAATTGGTGTTAGGCTAACTGACGTGAATGAACGCAAAAATGCTTCCACACCCGTGATTTCAGAGTAACAAGAGGTTGATATGCATTTTTTAACTGGCTGCAGCCTAAAATTAGAGGAGTGTTGATGCTGCACGTGTGTGGTTTTGCGTTTTGGGCATACATGCTGGACTTCACGTTGGGGGTGTGGCTGCATCGTCGATTCTACTTTTCAGTTCGAAGTTCGAGATTGAGATGTAATTTCGATCGATTTCGATTTAAAATCGAGATTGTGACACTGTGATAATGTGTCCGTGCAGATGGAGAGACTCAGGTCGGAATGCAAAAGTAGAAGAAAACTTCCTTTTTTTATTTATAAGCTACCGGTAGGTTAGACATGAGACATAAACAAACAAAAGAAAAACACTTATCAAAACGAAAAACACAAACATGGGACAATGCCCAATAGCTAGGCCCTTACGTACCCATACACTGACCGAGACAATGTGCCCTCTCACGGCAGAGGCCCATCTCCCGAATGAAGCGCCCAATACTCTATTGGGGCGGACCAAACACAGCAAACAATCAATCAGCGCAATAACGTATCCTCTTAGGCTAGATACTATACAAGCGCGATACCTTACTTGACAACATTCCTGTCTAATCATGACTACTTCGCTACAGTCCCCCAAAATCACAAATAAAACAAAACTACAGAAACACCCCTGTCTCCATGAGCGCTTCCCTTATGGGAGCGCGCCCCGTCCCTTTAACTGGGTCTCACCTCCGACACTCTTGTCGCACCCCGGAAGACAGGTAGACATCAGGTAAGGACAACAATACAATACAAAGACACAATACACAGGCAAACATTGGCACAGTCGCAGCAGTTTCATTTCAGATGTTAAATTGTGCGCACACGAAACCCGCCACAACTACCCCGACATTATGCCTTGCATCAGCCGCTAATAGCCATGTTTAGCGCACGGCCTAACCAATATTCCTTCGCATTATACAACGACATAATACATAGTTATTCCATATTTTTCTACATATGCATTACATCATTATTTCATTTCATTATCTCCTGTGTGTGTATACTGTATGTAGCATGCGTTCAAGTGCAAACTCAATTCTCATTGTTCTTACTGGCGGGAATGCGCCCACCTGAGTGACAGACGCGGTGCGCTCTGTCACAGACACCCTTAAACGATATAAACAAATCAAGTAAGGAGTAGCCTAACAGGAGACAAGACGACAACGTCCTGGATTACAGTGGCATGGTAGAATGTTTTCACAGCTGTAGACGTAAGGTAACATAGCGCAGCGGTGATGCCATGGCTTTGGATCAGACTCAGAGATCCTTGATTACTGACAGCTGAGCACTGACGTAACAATTAGTCTTTGCCGCCAAAGGGTCTCAATGTAAACTCTATGGGAATTTTAAACTCTTTTATCGTAAATATCTCAAAAAGTATAAAGTTCACAAATGTGAAAAATAATAGAACAAATCTCCGTTTCAAGACCTTTGTAAGAGTGCTTAAATGACGTCAAACGGTTCAGTGGTTTTAGAGCCTTTGATCGTTGATTTTGGTCGGAAGCAGAATAATTATAACGATAATAAGAAGAACAGGGATAACAGTACATTGCATTTACATGCAATGTAATTAAAAAGCCATTGCGCTTCAGAGATTTATATTTCACAAACACTTTGGCAGAACTATGAGACTCATGGGAGACAATAGGCTTTATAACGTTGATACCAATTTCTTTAAGGCCACCTACAGTACAGTTTACTAAATGGCGTTCACAAACGGAAGTTCGGGAGGAGCGTGACGGAATTTGCCAGGCCTCCTTCTTCAATCAGTCAGGCTACTTATTTGCAGTCTACCTGCTGAAGCTTCAGCAACGGCGTTACTCCGCTCGCAACCCACCACCTCCCCTTTCACCTCCTGTCTTCCATAGGTAAAGAATAAAGGGGTGCATGGTGGAATCCTGCCCGACTCCTGCCTGCGCAGTCGACTCCGGTGTGATTCTGCGAAGCACTTTAGGACCCTGGCCAGAGACTTCGCCAAACATGCTCTTCTATTATGCTTTTATGTCTTTGTGCAAATTTCGGAATGTGAACTAGTGAAATAATAGTTTGAGTGTACTTGTGAGAAGTGTGTCACTTGCACTCAAGCCTTTTTCAGTGCTCACAGTCCAGGACCAAAGGATCAGAGAAGCTGGCTGGGCTACTTAGAAGAGACTAGACCCAGGGATGAACGGAGAACTTTTACACTTGCACTTACACTTACACTTGTCTTCCTCAGAGAAAACCAAAATAATAACGTTCAATTTGCCTGAACTGATCAGCTTCAGAGTCATTGGAATGATTATTTGACTTGGGTTGAATGATGGCTGTCTTCCTTTCTCTTAGCGCCTTTGAGCGGAAAAACCCGCTTGCAAGTTTGTAAGTAAGTAAGTAAGGTTTATTTATAGAGCACATTTAATCACAGCTCACATTGTCCAAAGTGCTGTACAAAGTGCATAACCTAACAAATAATAAAATAGGATAAAATAGATAAGCAAATAAATACATACACAGAACAGTGATTTAGGCTAAGATGACATCAACAGACAACACTTAATTAGACATAACAGGGTAGACAATTAGCGCACAGGGAAGGCCAATGTAAAAAGGTGTGTTTTAAGCCTGGATTTGAAGAGGGTTGTTGAGGGGGCATTTCTGATGTCAGGTGGCAGTTGGTTCCACAGCTGGGGGCAAGCAACAGAAAAGGCTCTGTCACCTTTCTGCTTTAGCCAGGACCGTGGGACGTGGAGGAGGCCTTGGCTGGAGGATCTGAGGGACCTGGGGGCTACATGGGGATGGATGATGTCAGCTATGTAGCTGGGTGACAGGCCATGAAGAGCCTTAAACACCAAAAGTAGGGTTTTGAAATGTATCCTTGACTGGACTGGAAGCCAGTGCAAGGAGGCTAGGACAGGTGTAATATGCTCACGCTTTTTTGTATTGGTGAGCAACCTAGCTGCTGCATTTTGGACCATCTGAAGTCGTGCCACCAGTGTCAAGAGGAAGTCCAAGGTAGAGGGAATTGCAATAGTCTAGACGGGAGGTTATGAAGGCATGGATGACTTTTTCCAGATCATTATATGAAAGAACAGACTTGAGTTTGGAGATTATTCTTAATTGATAAAAACTGGTCTTTACAACAGATGAAATTTGCTTGTCCAGGTTAAGGTGGGAGTCTAAAATGACACCCAGGTTACGTGCATGAGGTTTCAGATAGGGGGTAAGGGGGCCAAGGTTGACAGGGATGGATTTTTTGGGTCTTGAAGGCCCAAAGACAATGACTTCAGTTTTGTTGGCATTTAACTGAAGGAAGTTGTTAGCCATCCAGGTTTTTATTTCTTCCAAGCAGTCTAAAAGAGGCTGCATGGAGCTGCCAGCCTTAAGTGGGATGTACAGTTGGGAGTCGTCTGCATAGAAATTGAATGAAATATTGAATTTCCTGATGATGTTACCTAGGGGGAGCATGTACAGGCAGAAAAGTATTGGACCCAAAATGGATCCCTGGGGAACACCGTAGGACACAGGGGCAGATGATGATGTGCACTGGCCTATGGATACAGAGAAGGTTCTCTGGTGGAGGTAGGAGTGAAACCAGTTTAGAGCTATACCCTTAATGCCAACCCACTGTTCAAGACGCTTTAGAAGTGTACCATGGTCTACAGTGTCAAAAGCAGCACCGAGGTCCAACAGGATCAGAATGGCATTATCACCTGAGTCAAGGGTGAGCAAAAGGTCATTTGTCACCTTTAACAGGGCTGTCTCAGTGCTGTGACGGGCTTTGAAACCAGATTGAAATGGCTCTTGGATCTCTGTTGTGTTGAGGAATGGAGTCAGCTGTGTCAACACCACCTTCTCCAACATTTTTGACAGAAAGGGCAGTTTTGAGATGGGCCGGAAGTTATTGGGACATTTAGCATCCAGATTATGTTTCTTAAGCATAGGCTGGACAACCGCATGCTTGAAACATACAGGAACGGTGCCGGTGGCAAGGCAAGAGTTAATAACTAATTGAATGGAGGGACCAATAGCATCAAAGGCATCTTTGATGATCTGTGAGGGGATAGGATCGTGTGGGGCTGTTGATGGTTTCATGTGCTTTACAATGTCCTATAGATCAGTGCAGGACACTGCTTGGAACCTGTCAAAAGTAGCTGTGGGAATGGGTAAATGGGGTGAAGTGTCAGATACAACAGGTGTGAACTGTGCTCTGATGTGGTCAATTTTCTCAATAAAAAACTTCAAGAACTCTTCACAGCTCTCCCTCTAGAGAGACTTGGGGGTTTACAATTGAGTTTATAGTGTTAAACAGGATTCTAGGGCGGTTGGAGTGTTTGCTTATGATATCAGAGAAATGCTTAGCTTTGGCTTTTTTTTGCTGCAGCTTGAAAGTTGGACAGTGCATTTCTGAATATTTCTAGGGAGACTAGAAGGTGATCTTTTTTCCACTTGCGCTCAGCTCTACGGCAAACTTGCCTAAGATGGCAGGTGGAGATATCAAGCCACTGTTGGGGTTTAAAATTAGGCCGTCTGAATTGAAGAGGGGCCACAGTTTCAAGGATAGCTGAACAAGATGTGTGCCACCGGCCCGGTGGCATTAAAGGTATACTATGCAGGATTGGCGATTTCATCGCCGGTTTCGCTTTCACTTTTCATTTTCGCTCGTTTTATGCTTGCATATTTCTCTGCAGAGCTTCCCCTACAGCTTTAGCGTGTATATTTTTTTTTTATTTTTTTATAACTTTTATTTTTGGTATTTAGCAATGCATACACAAATACAATTCAGAGTAAACCATAGCCCTCCCACCCCCCTCCCCTCCCTTCCCACATGGGTAACAGCAAAATCATTAACACAGCACAGATATGTCAAATTTAAAAGAAAGAGAGGAAAAGAAATCCATTAGTCTCTCGGCATTATAATGCCTTTAACTCTGGCGATGCCATTTTTCCAAGTTCGTATTGTCCGTGGGGTTGCACCATTGACTTTGGCAGAGGAAAGTTCAAGGAAAAGAATATCTAAAAGGGTATTCAACCAATGTTCATATGACAGATTGTGAGGTGGGACCCACACTTGTACAATAATCTTTTTGGCTGCTGTTAGACCAGCAAGCCAAATTTTCCTAGACCTTTCGTTCATACAAATTTGGGAGTCATCATTGAGAAGATGTAAGGCAGGGTCCATGGGCAATTGTACATCAATAAGATCAGACAAAGATTGTACCACTCTATTCCAAAAATCATATATTTTAGGGCAGTCCCACATTACATGCATAAAAGTTCCTACAGTATTTTGTGAACAAAGAACACAAAATGGATGTGGTTCCAGTCCTATCAGGTGTCTGACTCTAGGGGTAAGATATGCTCTGTGAGAGATCTTCATATGTATAAATTGATGATTGGGATTATGGGAGGAGCTACAGATATTATCCCAGCTTGCTTCCCAATTTATCTCCCTCCCTCTAAGTCCCATTGTTCTATCCCATTCCATAGTACTAGGTTTAGAAGATACTTGGGAAAGTAGTTTGGAATAGAGATAGGAGACAAGACTACGTGGCGCTTCCTGTATCCATTTTACAGTAGGATGTTCTTTCATCCCTGTGCCCCAAGTAACGTTGTATGTTTTAAGGGCTGATCTAAGTCTAAAGTAAAAGAATAATGAATGCTTAGGGATGTTGTAGAGCGCCATTAAATCATTAAAGCTTAGTAAGGAGTCCCTGTCATTTATGTCTCCTAGCACCCATATGCCTGTGTCAGCCCACATACTTTGAACAAATGGTTTATTACCGGATAACAAATATTTGTTATGCCACAGAGGAGATGATTTATGCCATTTTGATGTAAACCCCACACATTTCTCAACTTTTCTAAAGATGTTTAGCATGTAAGTCAGTATTGGGCCATACCTCAAAGCACAATGTTTTAAAGAAAGACCACAAAACAAAAAATCCTTCAGTCTAATTGGAGCAATTATTTCTTCTTCTATTTTCTCCCAGGGTGAAGTAGAATTAGGATCTAACCATTGCTTGAGTGAACGTATAATGAATGACCAATGATATAATTGAAAATTTGGAAGTGCCCAGCCGCCTTCTTGTTTATTGCGTTGGAGCGTAGTCCTTTTAATGCGGGGACGTTTCCCATTCCATATGTATTTGGAAAGTAGAGAATCAACCTTGGTCCAATAGTCCTTTGGAGGAGAGAGTGGTATCATAGAAGAGATGAAATTAATGCGAGGTAGAATATTCATTTTAACTACTGCTATACGGGATGGAACTGATGCAGGTAAGGTAGCCCACCTTTTTGTGTCCTCCTCAACCCTTTTGAAAATATTAGTGTAGTTTAATTTAGCTATGGTTGTGACCGACGGTTGGATTAAAACCCCCAAATATTTTACTTCTTTGGAAACTACCACAGAAGTAGGCAAAATGGGTTGACCTCTATCCCCATGTATTAACATCAAAGCAGATTTTGATAGATTGATTTTAAAACCAGCTATTTCACCAAATTCATCCAGTATCTTAAGAGTGTTAGGTAAGGATTCCTGAACGTCTGACATGTAGATCAATGTATCATCTGCAAACATTGATACAGAATGAACAGAGGAGCCTATTTGGATGGGTGAAATCAGTGCACTGTTGCGGATATACTGTGCGAGAGGTTCTATGGTGAGATTAAAGATTAAAGGTGATAAGGGACAGCCCTGTCTTGTGCCACGGTTAATTGGAAAAAGATCTGAAATAGCACCTCCTATACATACTCTAGCTGATGGGTTTGCATATAGGACCTGAATCATCTTAATGAACTTGGGACCGAAGTTAAATTCCTTAAGAACTCGCCATAGGTATTGCCATTCAATTCTATCAAAGGCCTTTTCGGCATCAAGAAAAAGAAGACCAGGAGGAGGGGATTTTATGTGCTTCGTCTAAAACGTGCAGCAATCGTCTGATGTTATCTGCCGCTAATCGACCCTTCATAAACCCTGTTTGGTCTGGGTGTATTAGTTCTTGCAGGACTGACTCTAGTCTACAAGCCAAAACACGGGCATATATTTTCAGATCTGCATTGATGAGTGATATTGGTCGATAACTTGCACATTCTGAAAGGTCTTTGTCCGGTTTTGGGATTACTGAGATAAGTGCAGTGTTAAGGTCTCTATGAAAACACCCTTGCCCAATTGCAAAGTTTATAGCCTCGAGCCAAAAGGGACCTAGGATTTCCCAAAAAGTTAAATAAAGCTCAGCAGGTAACCCATCAATACCTGGTGAACGCCCTCTCTTCATATATTTTAACGCCTGGTGTAATTCCTCCAGTGTGATAGGCATTTCAAGTTTAACAGCCTCTTCTGTAGCTAGAGTAGGGAGATTAAGGTTAGCAAAAAACCCTGCATAGTCATCCTCTGATGGGTGGCAATCACTTGAGTAAAGTTTTGTATAAAAAGACTTGAAGGTCTCGTTAATTTCAGCAGTGGTTGTTACTACATCTCCTTGGTCTTTTTTGATGGCTGCTATTGTTCTGCTTTTTTCCTGACGCTTCAGAGTCAAAGCAAGGAGATGGCTAGGACGACTTCCCTGAGAGTAATATTTATGCTTTGTGATATGCATCATATACTCTACTCTATATCTTAACAGGCTATTTAACTCAGCTTGAGTTGCCTTCAAATGAGAGTCTATGTCTGAACTGTATGTAACTTTAAGCTGATTTTCCATTTGTTTGCATTTTTGTTCTAAATCAGAGATCTGACGAAGTCTATCACGTTTCAGATGAGATGAAAACCTAATGGCATTGTCCCTAAGGAATCCCTTCATAGAAGCCCATAGAAAAATTGGATTATCCACACTGCCCTCATTAATACTTATGAATTCATTTAATTCAGTTTTAAGTTGGCTAAGAAAAATTTCATTTTGTAGTAAAGATGAATTAAATCGCCATCTAGAGGATTTATTATTTTTAAGGATTTGAAAACTGAAAGTTGTTTCAATGGGATTATGATCAGAAATATGTCTGGGGAAGAGGTTCATTGAAGAAGATGCAGGTATTAGTTCGCTAGAGATGAGTATATAGTCGATCCTAGAAAAGGATTTGTGGCATGGAGAGTAGAATGTATAATCTCTTGATGTAGGGTTTTGAACTCGCCAGAGATCAACTAAATTCAAGTCCTTTGCAAAATTAACCAAAGCTTCGGAGGACGTAACTTGGGTGTGAGTAGCACTTGCTGAAGTTCTGTCCTGGCTATTGTCAAAGACAGAATTCATGTCAGCACCAATGACTAGGTGATATTCATTCAAGGTGAGTAGCTCTCTTGGGTCGTTCCACCTCAATTCAACGGATTTTAGAGAAAATTTCTGCTTGACCATCTCAGATTTGCTTCAAACTTTTACCATCTAAAGAGTAACCATTTAAACTAACTTAGCCAAAATATTAGATCGGTATACCTAATACATCCAGAGAAAAACATTTTTGAACATGGTACCCCCCTTCTGATTTTTGGCACATTGGCGCCCTCATCTAAATCTGCAGCAAAGTTCAGATGTCATTATCTCAAAAAGTGTTCAAGATAAAGACTTCAAATGTTCTGTGAATAATGATTGCTACCTATAGATTCCACATATTCATTCGTAAGTCGTATGTGTTGACATTGACTGTGTTTCAATCTTGTGAAATCAGAAGAAAAATTGCAGATTTCTTTCTCACCCCCACATTGGGTGCCCCATTACACAATTTGTAAACAAAATGTTTGGCAAATGGTTATGTCTCTCTACAGAAGTGTTTAAGCTGTCTTTGAAAAAGTAATGAAGAGGTGTCTATATTGCTTTTTTGTTGGAAGTATTGTAACACAAAACTGAAAAACAATCAATTTGGATAATATTGTATCTCCCCATTACAGAGGTATGACAAGCTATACCAATGAATTGAACACATCTCCAGAAAGAGTATGGAATGGGCTTTCAGACTGTGAAATTTCAAGATGGTATTATGGCTATGGTTATTGAAATGTTATTTTTGAAATATTGGTCTACTATAACAACACATTGCTGATATCCATGAACAGTGACATCTAGTGGCATTAAATAGTGACAGCAGCAATTTATTTCGGAAATACAGGAAATATTTTATTAGTTCATCACTCAGCAAGTAAATGAAAATATAAATGTTTAACAGTATGAGACATAAACATCTGATACTTAGGAATAAGACAAGGATTATGAAATCATTAAATAATGGCACAAAAAAGCAACGCTAATTGTTGTAATAGACCAATATTAAAAAAATGTTTTTTAATAACTGCAGCCATAATACCATCTTGAAATTTCACAGTCTGAAAGCCCATTTCATACTCTTTCTGGAGATGTGTTCAATTCATTGGTATAGCGTGTCATACCTCTGTAATGGGGAGAAACAATATCATCCAAATTGATTATTTTTCAGTTTTGTGTTACAATGCTTCCAACAAAAAAGCAATATAGACACCTCTTAATTACTTTTTCAAAGACAGCTTAAACACTTCTGTAGAGAGACATAACCATTTGTCAAACATTTTGTTTACAAATTGTGTAATGGAGCACCCAATGTGGGGGTTGAAAAAAAATCTGCCATTTTTCTTCTGATTTCACAAGATTGAAACACAGTCAGTATCAATACATACGGCCTACGAATTAATATGTGGAATCTATAGGTAGCAATCATTATTCCCAGAAAATTTGAAGTCTTTAGCTTGAACACTTTTTGAGATAATGACATCTGAACGTTGCTGCAGATTTAGATGAGGGCGCCAATGTGCCAAAAATCAGAAGGGGGGTACCATGTTCAAAAACGTTTTTCTCTGGATGTATTAGGTATACCAATCTAATATTTTGGCTAAGTCAGTTTAAATGGTTACTCTTCAGGTGGTAAATTTTTTAAGGAAATCTGAGATGGTCAAGCAGAAGGCATTTGTTGAATTGAGGTGGAATGACCCTCTTGTAATACTCTGGAAAAATGTATGGTCAAATGCTGTTGGGGCATAGATACTAATGAAGGCTATTTTCTTTCCTTCAATGGAGGCACAGCAATAGGCTAACCTTCCTGAAACATCCAAGCTTGTTTTAATGATACTAATATTCAGATTCCGTCTAATTAACACAGCTACTCCCTTTGTGCTAGAGCCATCTGATGAGGTTGCTACGATTTTGTACCTCTTATTTTGAAGTCTTGATGAGTCATTAGGCTTTAGGTGAGTCTCCTGCAATAGGGCTATATCGACATTTTTCCGGTGAAGAAAATCCAAAACTTTGGTTCTTTTGAAAGGGGAGTTTAACCCTCTCACATTAAATGATATAACTGAATATCTATCCATTGTCGCTGTTGAGGTATGGCAAAAATAGTAATGTGTAAATAAAAAGGTTGAAAACGTTTGCTAATAGTTTCAAATGAATCGGAGAAACTAATGGTATCCTATACAAGTAGTATTCTGTGCATGAACGAAACAATCCCATGTGTGAAAATCCCCCGAACGTCTCCAATCCCCTCCCAGCCCCCACCTCCTCCCCATCCCTCTCCCTCCCCCTCCCCCCAGCCCCTGATGTCGTCTGTGAGAAACACGAAGCGATGTCTACAGTGAACTTTTGCCCGTAGCCCCTGATTAGGGCAGCTTCCTCGCTGAGTTAACATAACACAAGTATCATCTTTAGAAATAACCTTATGTCAAATATATATAACATGAAAAATAGCTTAAATTGCTCGTCATTCCCTGATGAGTAGTCTAGTTTGCGAGAGATTACTATGCATGTTTAGTCTACTCGCGCTATTCCCCAGTAGAATCTAGCATTAGCAAACTAGCTCTCAGCTAACTTGGTAACCTCTGCTTCAACAAAATACAGTCTAAACAAAGTTAAGACAGAAGTCGTTCAAAATTCTAACTAAACAGATATGCAGTAATCAAACATAAAACATGACTATGCAAATCAGATACCGTGTGCTTATAACGTGTTGGCCTGTATTTATTCCATGTCTGCAAAGTTCCGTGATTCAGTAGTGATGTTGTCGGTCAGTAGTGTTGAATTGGCGTCTTGTTCTGTGGAGAACGATGTAGTGCTAGCCTCTCCATCTCCATTCTGCAATGTTGACTCGAAGTTTTGTCGTGCGAAGAACGAGTCAGCCTCCTCCGCTGAATCAAACGACAGTTTTTCCCCCTTGTAGATAATCTTTAGGATGGCTGGATATATCAGGAATGATTCGATGCCTCTCTGTCGCAGCTTATACCGGATTGTTTTGAATTTGCTCCTTTTCTGTGCGGTCTCGGTACCGTAGTCTGCAAAGAATTCCAGTCGGGTGCCGTTTGGAAGTTTGGGTTTATCATTGCGGGCGCCCTGCAGTATGGCTTGGCGATCACGGTAGCGGAGCACTCTGAAAATCATTGTGCGCGGCTTGGAAGTCTTCGTAGTGTTAGAGAAGATCCGATGGGCTCTGTCAATTTCAATAGGCGTGGATGTGCTACTGTTCAGACTTGGGATCCACTGAGGTAACATGGCACGAAGGTAGCCTACAGGATCGTCGCCCTCTGCGCCGGTTGGTAAGTTAACAAGCCTTACATTATTCCTCCTTGATCTATCCTCCATTTCCGTGACTTTATTTCTGAGGCTATCGAGTTCTGTCAGACAGTGGTTGGTGTCCTTTTTGTTCTGTCGAAGCACTCCTTGCATTGTATCAACTCTAGCGGAGATGCCGTCTATTTTCTTAGCATGGGTGTTTATTTCATTAGTTAGAGATCTTAGTAAGGATCCATTTTCAGTAATTTGATTTTCAATCGTGGTTAGTGTTTTACCCAAAGTCTCTCTCAGCATTCCTGTCACTAGGTCCCGTAGTGCATCTCTCTCCGCTTCAACCGTTTGCTTGATTAGCTGGGCGATGTCCTCAGGCGGTAGGCTAGCTAGTGAGGTACTTGGGCTAGTCTTGAGCCGTTTGCTTAAATTTTGCTTCGCAGGCGAACTCGCACTTTTCTTCGACGCCATTTCACGACAACTTTGTTCCGAAACTATTTACTACTCTGGCCAACAAGTTTAATATAAGAAATACAGCGATTTAGCTGTCAATCAAAGGGCATTTGGCAGGAGCTCAGTGTGAAGCGACCATCTCGCTGCGCGTCCCACCGGAAGTTTTTAGCGTGTATATTTTACAAAACTCTGCCGTGCCTTTTCATGAGACTTTACATGACACTTCCTGGAGTAGAGCATGGGTGCGTGCCCGAGGTCTCCTGAAGTTGCAAGTGTGGTTCTACTGCTACAGACCACTAGAGCGGCCAAAAACAACAACGTTCGATCGGTAATGACTCATTTAATCATATATAATAGTATGGAACGAATTGATTAACTGAAAAACATTGCATAGTATACCTTAAACAAAAAGCCTCGCGATCATGCTCATGAAAAGGCAGACTGACCAATTGAGGAGTATTGTAAAATATAAACGCTAAAGCTGTAGGTGAAGCTCTGCAGAGAAACCTGCAAGCGTAAAACGAGCGAAAACAAAAAGCGAAAGCGAAAACAGCCAAATCGCCGAACCTGCATAGTCCCTCTTTAAACAGTGGAAATACTCCAGGTATTAAAACACTGGAAGGGAAACACTGGAAATACCTCAGGTCTTTACTCTGTCAGGAAACTGCATCAGTATCTAGATGGCAGACCATTCCAATTCAACATTTAAATATGTGTGTTATTCCCCTGAAATATCTGTACGAGTTGCTGTATTAATGACAGATCAAACTGATGCATGCTGAATCCCCCTATATTACTTACAGTCATAACTGTGACCATGAACTACAAATCCATAACATTATATAACACAATCTCAATTATCATATTTAGTCACTTGAGTCCAATACTCACTGGATTCTTTTAGATGCTTTGACCACTGGCAGCATCCTCAGCAGACCTGCATCTGATCTGGCAGGTGAACTCCATCCTGCATAATCCCACAGGTCAAACTCCTCCAGTTCCTGGTCTGACATCAGCAGCACAAAAGCCAGAGCTGACAGCTGGGAAAGAGAGGGATTCTTTCTGGATGTGTTGTCCTTCCTCAAGTAGCCCTGGACCTCCTCCACCAGAGAGTGGTCATTCAGTTCATTCAGACAGTGGAACAGGTTGATGCATCTCTCTGGGCTGGTGGTTTCTCTGATCTCCTCCTTGATGTACTTGACTGTTTCCTCTGTGTGTAATGAGCTGCTTCCTGACCTGGGCTGCAGGTCTTGTAAGTATTTCTGATTGGACTCCAATGAGAGGCCCAGAAGAAACCTCAGGAAAAGATCCAGGTGTCCATGCTCACTGTTTAATGCCAGATCCACTGCAGTCTTGTATAGGTAATTGATGTTTTCATTCTTTGTCTTCAGAAAAGAAAAAACACCTCTTGGCTGCTGATCCAGTATATTGATCCCTGTGTTCTGGAATGTGAGGAACACATATAGAGCTGCTAGAAACTCCTGAATGCTCAGATGAACAAAGCAGAACACTTTCCCCTGGTACAGCCCAGCCTCCTCTCTGAAGATCTGAGTGCACACTCCTGAGTACACTGATGCTTGTCTGACATCTATGCCACACTCTCTCAGGTCTTTATCATAGAAGATCAGATTGCCCTTCTCCAGCTGTTGAAAAGCCAGTTTCCCCAGTGACAGAATGGTCTTCTGGTTCCACATGTTTTCATACTTCTGACTCCTATTTTTGGATTGTATGACCAGGAAGTGTGTGTACATTTGAGTCAAAGAGTTTGGAATCTCTCCACTCTCTGCTTCAGTCATGATGCTCTCCAGAACAGTGGCTGACATCCAACAGAAGACTGGAATATGGCACATGATGTAGAGGCTCCGGGATGACTTCAGGTGTGTGATGATTCTGTTTGCCAGTTCCTCTTCTGTGATTTTCTTCCTGAAGTACTCCTCCTTCTGTGGGTCACTGAAACCCCGGACTTCTGTTACCTGATTCACATACTCTGGAGGAATTTGATTGGCTGCTGCTGGTCGGGAGGTGATCCAAACAAGAGCAGAGGGAAGCAGATTCCCCTGGATCAGGTTTGTGAGAAGGACATCCACAGAGGCAGATTCTGTTATGCTGTAGATGCATGCATTGTGCTGGAAATCCAGAGGAAGTCTGCTTTCGTCCAGACCATCAAAGATGAAGGCAATGTTGTATCTGTCCTTGTTGGAGAAGGCAAAGTCTTTTGTTTCAGTGAAGAAATGATGAATGAAGTCCAAAAGGGTGAAGTTTTTGTCTTTCATCAGGTTCAGCTCCCGAAAAGGAAGAGGAAATATGAAATGGATATTTTGATGTGCTTTGCCTTCAGTCCAGTCCAGAATGAACTTCTGCACAGACACTGTTTTTCCAATGCCAGCCACTCCCTTTGTAAGCACAGTTCTGATGGGTTTGTCCTGTCCAGGTAAGGGCTTGAAGATGTCCGTATATTTGATTGCTTTTTCCTCCTTTGATACTTGACTCTTGGATACCATCTCAATCTGTCTGACTTCATGTTCAGTATTCACCTCTACACTTTCCCCTTCTGTGATGTAGAGCTCTGTGTAGATCTTCTCCAGAAAAGTAGACTTTCCCTGCTTTGGGATGCCTTCACATACACTCTGACACTTCCTTGCTAGCCTATATTTGAGCTCTTGTTGACATCTAGGAAGCAGTCCATCTGGATATAAAGACACATAATTCAATCAGATGTATTACAGAAGTGTGTGAAGTGAGCCATTTGCAGTAGCACTTGTAGCCTTTATCAGAACATGTTGCGACAGATTACATCCTTTCAGTAGTCATGGCAGTTTGTGCCTAATGATCATTTGGTAACTTTCATCCAGTGAACTCACATCAGAATCTTATGAAGACATCAGAAATGATAGTTACAAATAAAATGACAGGTAATATGACAATATCTGTTATAAATTCAATCACTCAAGGATTCCACTGATGTTGTTAAAATGCGCTATATAAATAAAATGACTTGACTTGACTTGACTTTTAATCACTTCACTTAGAATATAAATAAATAAACTCAGTTATGTTTGGTACTGATTGGATTAGATATCACTGGAGTAATTAGCTGAGTATGACTTCTGCCAGATTCTTAAATGTTTTTTAAATTGTGAAACACAATAATTAATGAACAAATGATTCACATTTCTCCAGCTGCTGAGCGAGGATCTCCTGACTCATGTTCCTCAGGATGTGCACTGCAATCTTCAGAGCTCCATCTCTGGCATCTCTCTGGTCCTCCTCATCCTTCTCTTCATCACAAGGGGATTCTGGGTAATCATGACTCAGGAGCTTCTTGAGTCTCTTCAGTTCCGTCTTCATGAAGGTCATGACTTTTTCCTCAAGCTTCTGTTTCCCAAAAACAAGTCATTCCATCAGTAATGAATCAACATGAAGATTTGATCAGCAAACATTCTCTATTTGTTAGTCCAGTGATTTCCAATTTATTAGCCTACACCATAACAAGACCTGTGTAAAATAACAGTAGAATAATATTTTTACAAGGTCATGATTATTTCGTTTTTGTCATCTGTGGATGAATATTTAACACACACACACACACACACACACACACACACACATATACATACATACATACACACACACACCATGAATAATGTAGACAGCTCTTTTTGATAGACATTGCTGATGGTGGGATGACTTGTTTGTTCTTCCTGTTGGATGCTGAAGGAAATATAAGGACAGCAGATCAGCAGTCAGCAGCGTTTATGTAAATGTGTGCCACAAATATATGTTCATTAAAAAGGAAATGCACAGTAATGTATGTTATATCCACTAAACAAGCAGGAACAAATCTCTTGGTACAGAAAAAGACCAAGACTATCTCCAGATGGAGACCATTCTTACCTGGCATCGTAATGACTGCCTCCCTCTCTGAAGTTGGGATCCTCATCCTTTGAGCGATGGCTCTTCATGGACACACAGCTGGGTGCAGGGGAGTGTGTCCTCTCATCCACTGGCCTTCAGCAAAGTAAACACATCATACAGCAGAAACTCATTAACTGCAGGGTTCCAATAGAGTATGTGATGTGATGAACTAAGTAGGCTACATCTACTCTTCTCCGACTTCCGGCGCCGACGAGAGTGGCAGCAACCTAGTAGCTCCGTAGCGTTTTTTGTTTTAACGTGTTTTTACGTGTTTTTTTGTTTACTTAAACATACTTTCTTACTTCGGATTACACACTTAAGGAGTATTTTTATTTCTATCCTATGGATATGGATCAACAACACCGTTTCGGCGGCAGCAAATTTGCTTACACAAGGAAACAGCTGCTTGCACTACGCATACATGCCGGTGAGTCTAACGCTAACATCCCGGAGGAACTATGGTGCTTTCGGGGCTGCAGAGCTGGACTCAAAGTGAAGACGAGGCGACGGGAGATACGGGAGAAGAAGTGGAAATTTAAGCCCGCAGTTCCGTCAATGGTGATGGGAAACGTGAACTCACTGGCCAACAAAACTGACGAACTGGCTTCCCTGGTAAGAAATCAGAAACTATACAGGGAATGTAGTTTAATATGTCTCACGGAGACGTGGTTGACTAGCTCCATCCCTACTGCTAACGTTGAGCTACCTGGCTTTAGCGTGGCCCGTTTGGACAGAGACAATAAACTTTCTGGCAAGAAGAAGGGCGGTGGACTGGTGATTTACAGTAACGACAGATGGTGCAACCCCGGTCATGTTACAGTTAAAGAAACTGCATGTTGTAAGGATGTGGAGTTAATAGCAGTGAGCCTTCGACCGTATTACTTGCCGAGGGAATTCATGCATGCCATTGTTGTCTGTGTTTACGTCCCACCACGAGCCCTACCGGACGTAGCGTGCGACATCATTCACTCTACAATCGCAAGACTCCAAACTCAGCACACAGATGCTTTCTTTGCGATCTCTGGAGACTTTAACCACATAACACTGGATTCTACCCTCACAAATTTCTACCAGTTTGTTGATTGCCCGACTAGGAAAAACAGGACAATAGACCTCATGTATGCAAACGTGAGGGATGCATACAGCGCCACCCCCCTTCCCCCCCTCGGAAAATCAGATCACAACCTTGTTCACCTGCAACCAATGTACATACCTAAAGTGCAGAGGCTACCATGTGACACACGCACTTTCAGGAAGTGGACCCCAGGAGCAGATGAGGCTTTGAGAGACTGTTTTGAGTCCACTGACTGGAATGTACTACAGAATGGTGATTTGGAGGAGGCCACACATTGCATGACTGACTACCTGAACTTCTGTATGGATGTTGTTGTTCCCACAAGAACTGTGCGCTGCTTTCCAAACAACAAGCCTTGGATAACCAGCATTGTCAAGGCCCTTCTAAATAGGAAAAAGATGGCGTTCAAAGAGGGGAACCAGGCAGAGCTGAGGCAAGTGCAGGGGGAGCTCAAAGTCAGGCTGAAAGAGGCCAAGGAGGATTACAGGAAGAAGGTAGAACAGAAGCTGCAGGAGAACAACATGAAGGAGGTCTGGGATGGAATGAAGACCATCACTGGACTTAGGAAAAGCAGCAGCTCTGTGGAGGGCGATCTGGACAGGGCAAACCAGCTAAACCAGTTCTACAACAGGTTTGATTGCCCTGCTTCAGTGGACAATGGTCGTCCATCATCACCATCACCAGCACCATCAACTGCTACAGTGGACAATGGTCGTCCACCATCACCATCACCATCAACATCACTAGCACCATCAACTACGGACACTGCTCTTGCTGGCTTAACTGCCCAACTCACACCTCCCCCCTCACCCCCAGTGCAGCACGTCCCCTCCTCCCCTACCCCCCGGAGTGACCAATGCATTGGTAACTCCTCACCCCCTCCCCTCCCCTCCCCCCTCATCATAACGGCAGATCAAGTTAGAGGACAGCTGAAGAAACTCCATCCCAGGAAAGCAGCCGGACCTGACGGACTGTGTCCAAGACTGCTCAAGGCCTGTGCTGCTGAACTGGGAGAGCCACTGGAGCATATCTTCAACCAAAGTCTACGTCTCGGGAAAGTCCCAACACTGTGGAAGACATCATGTCTTATCCCCGTCCCCAAGAAACCACATCCACGTGAGCTGAATGACTTCAGGCCAGTTGCTCTCACATCACACCTGATGAAGACCCTGGAGAGACTGGTTCTGGGGATACTTAGGCCACAGGTGCGCCATGCACTAGATCCGTTACAGTTTGCATACCAGGAGAAAGTGGGCGTCGACGATGCAATCTCCTACCTCCTACACAGGACACACTCTCACCTGGACAAGGGGAAAAGTGCTGTGAGAATCATGTTCTTTGACTTCTCTAGTGCTTTTAACACCATCCAACCCCCCAGATTGAGTGACAACCTCCTGCAGATGGGTGTGGATGCTCATCTAGTATCCTGGATTGCAGACTACCTGACAGAGCGGCCACAGTTTGTCAGACTGAAGGACTGCCTCTCCAACACTGTAATCAGCAGCACAGGTGCTCCACAGGGAACGGTGCTCTCTCCAGTCCTGTTCACCCTGTACACGTCCGACTTCTGCTACAACACGGAGTCATGTCACATGCAGAAGTTTTCAGACGATACTGCAATTGTGGGATGTATCAGGGATGGGCAGGAGGAGGAATACAGGAGCCTGGTGGAGGACTTTGTGCAATGGTGCAGACTCAACCACCTACAACTCAACACGACCAAGACCAAGGAGATGGTGGTAGATTTCAGGAGGTCTAAGCCTGCTCTGCTGCCAGTCACCATTGAGGAGGTCAATGTGGAGGTGGTGAACACATACAAGTACCTGGGCGTACATCTGGACGATAAACTGGACTGGTCAGTCAACACTGAAGCAATATACAAAAAAGGGCAGAGCAGGCTGTACTTCCTGAGGAGGCTGCGCTCCTTCAATGTCTGCAGCAAGCTCCTCTGGATGTTTTACCAGTCTGTTGTTGCCAGCGTCCTCTTCTATGCTGTGGCATGCTGGGGAGGAAGCACTAGGAAGAGGGATGCTGGGCGACTAGACAGGCTGGTAAGGAAGGCTGGCTCTGTTGTGGGAGCTGATCTGGAGTGCATCACTTCAGTATCAGACAAAAGGACCCTGAACAAGCTACACAGCATCCTGGACAATGACTGTCATCCACTCTACAGCATTATCATACAGCAGAAGAGCTTGATCAGCTGGAGACTACGCTCCATGACATGCACAACAGACAGACTGAGAAAGTCATTTGTACCCAGGGCCATACAACTGTACAATGCTTCACTGAAGGGAAAAGGAGAGTTGGACTTCTATGCATAGTATATCTGCACCTCCACCCTCTTATACACTTACATGGCATGACTTACATGTCTACCCTCATGTCTAACTCTTATATTATTACTATGTTAAGTTTATTTTAATTGTCCATATATTTATATTAGTACTGTTATTATTATTACTATGCTTACATTTTGTACTGTACATATTTATTACTGGTCACTAGAATTTTATCTTGCACTGTTGCACTGTTGGACTTATTTGCACTACCAACTTGACACACACCTCAGACTGGATCACAGTACCAATCCTCAGTACATTCATGCATACCTTATCTATAGTATTCTACTGCTCCTTTAGTCATTGTTGATTGTTGATTGTTGATTTGCTTTTTAATCTTCCTGTTTACATTGTTTACATTGTACTGTATGTTGTGTGTGGTGTCTTAAGCTGCTGGGACCTTGAATTTCCCCTTGGGGATCAATAAAGTATCTATCTATCTATCTATCTATCTATCTATCTATCTGATGTGGTGATTAGGGGCAGTTATTTAACTACAAAGTGAACCATGTGCTGTTCTGTGATCATGGTTCAGCTCGCTACAATATTTTTTTTCAATATTTAAAATGTTATACATGGCAGCACATAATAGCATGTCTTGTGTTTTCATTCTGCACCCAACTTGAGTTTTTGGGGGTCTAGTATTGCCAAGTACTGAATATAGTCTCTCTCTCTCTCTCTCTCTCTCTCTCTCTCACACACACACACACACACACACACACACACACACACACACACACACACACATACATTCTCATTTGATAACTGTTGAATAAGACAACAAAAATATGACCTAAAAATATCTCATTTTAATAAACATTCATGTTAATATGTGTATGGTGTAACCAGGTTGTGTAACCTAGTCACATTAGTGAAATGTTCTTCTAGGACAATGTGAGAATGACGGCAATGCTCTGCCTTCATAAACAGTCCTAGTTATAACCTCTCTTCTTAAGTTTACAATACTTTGGTTTGTTTCTAACAACATTCTCCACACTACTGCCGGAATATATGGCTATTTTCAGCCTTGTTTTGGAAACATTTTGATGTGGCTCCCTCTTACTGCTACATTGTACAAGCCTAAAGTGCAAACTAATTGCAATCTAGGCAAACCTCAAGAGTTTAATATCGGGAATTGCAAAAGGGATATCACTGGGCACCCTGCCTATTCTTATTGAGTAACCTCAAGACAACAACAAAAAGCAAAGAAAAAAAATTTAACAAAAAAAAAACAGGTTCATTAAAATGCTGGCGTTTGACTGCCCTGCTTATGAAGATATGATTTATACAAGATAAAATCACTACATGGATTATACAAGTGTAGTGTCCATAAGAGACTCATACAAGTACAGTATGTGTCAACGTAAGATGACAGAGTCACACGCTCTGGAATTCATATCTGCACAGACATTCTAATCTTTCTTTCCAGATGGAGACCATTCTTACCTGGCTTCAGAATGACTGCCTCCCTCTCTGAAGTTGGGATCCTTATCCTTTGAGTGATGGCTCTTCATGGACACACAGCTGGGTGCAGGGGAGTGTGTCCTCTCATCCACTGGCCTTCAGCAAAGTAAACACATCATACAGCAGAAACTCATTAACTGCAGGGTTCCAATAGAGTATGTGATGTGTTGAGCTGAGTACATCAGTGGGGTATCCTACGAAGCAACATAGACATAGAGGCTGCGCAAAGCCTTAACTCGGGTATTAAGTTAAGTGATCCTATGATAGCAGGTATGTGATAAATTTGTCAAACTAGGCTTTCAGCTCAGATCTGTGCACGTTCTCGGGGTATCGGTGACTTTGGCCAATCATGAAACGTGGAGATGCACAAGACAGCCTTGGTTAAAAAACGATTACTTCCGCACTTATGAGCGGTGGCGAAATCTAGGGTGGTCTTTTTTAGTGTCTAACCTATAGGGCCTAACATCAAAAAATCGATGGTCATCAGATATAAAAGATATAAGCGCCTTTGAGTTTAAAAATGTTTGAAGAGGCGGAGCTGCACCTGACAGAATCTCACACGTGAGATAACTTTGTTTTTTCAAGATAATTGATTGGTCAGTAGTCAGTAAGATTGGTCAGAGGGCGGTAGTTTTTCACGATTTAAGCTAGGTTATAACTTAGCACATAACATGCTCCCGACCAGGTTTGCTTGTGAGCATAAGATACCATGGTGATACAGCATGTGTAATGTTGTGCAATTCTGTGGAGGTGTTTTGCTCCTTGGAGTAAAACAGGTTAATCATTAATTTATAATCCCAGTGAGAACAGAGCTCACCTTGAATGTCCATGGCCACCAGCAGAGGCTCCATGCTGACTCATATTGGAGGCAGAGCTGCACTTCCTCATCAGCACCATGAAAAAAATAATATTGGAGAACTGCAAAAAAAGGTCAACAAAACATGTGAAATAGCCTACAGTAGGCTACAATGAAGTGAACTGAGTAACTTTTAACACATGTGCAGGTTCACTTCATGGCATATGGGCTGGTAGGCAATGGCAGCCTATTCACAGGTGTGGGATGATAGCTAATGTAATTCACTAATTGTGTTTTCAGTGCTTGGTCCGCTGTAGGGCAGATTACACCAGGAGATGAGACCAATTCAATTCCATCTGTAGTTCACGTTTTTTTCCCTACTAGGCTAAACCAGAACATATCTAGGCATATCATATGTCAACTATCTTGGCTATTGATACCTAGCTTAGCCTGGACTACTATAAACAAACTCGCCTCCTCAACCTCGTAAATTATCTTATTAATGGACGCCTTCAGTTAACCTACATTACTGATTTTATTGAAGTGTAGGCCTACAGACCCATTTTAGCCAACATAAAGAACAGACTATTTATCCAACTATTTTACATTCCCCAGGTCGTTGATATTTTAGAGTAAACTTACGTGGTCGGTGAAGTTTGTGTCCAGTCCACCGATGTGTAGCGAAGCTCTTTCACTTTCTCTTTAGAAATACGGAAGTTGATGTAGCCTGGTAAAGTTGGTTTTATGTTGGATGTTGGATATTCGACATTCAAAAAATCTATGCAATATTGAGTTGTTGCAGGAAATAACTTTGAATGGCGGCACGCTCTGTGTCACGGCGGGAGTGGGAGATCCTCATTGCGTCTTTGATTGTGACTGTCTGTATGATTTTGATGTCATGGGAGGGTGAGGAGGGTCGGGATGCTCACTATGGATGACATAGTGCCACACTGGCTGCCCGGATGCCACACTGGCCCTCTCTCCCACTCACTTCCTGTCATTATCCACTGTCCTATCTCATTGAGGCATGAAAAACCTAAAACATATTTTAAAAATATTGATATTTAAAAAAAAAAAAAAAATGTGAGTTTTATAAATTCCTGCTCACCTCCTTGTGACCTGTAGGCTGCTCCTGTCTCCGGAGAGGGCACACAGACAGACAGACACAAACAGGAAGGCTGGTTCTGTGACTGCTTCTGTTTCGAGCACAATCACATAGTCAGTGCCCACAGCTTTGCCAGCTAGTTTTACCCTTCCTGTTAAGGATCCCCCCCCCCCCCCCCCCAGCTTTAATGTTCAAACCCAGCAGTTCCTCTCCTTCTGAGCAGGATTACCATTGCAACAACACATTATCAGTAGGGTAAAACTAACCTGTCTCACAACGGTCTAAACCCAGCTCACGTTCCCTATTAGTGGGTGAACAATCCAACGCCTGGGGAATTCTGCTTCACAATGATAGGAAGAGCCCACATATCAGATGTCACCGTTGCAATATTCAGAGCTGCTGCGTTGATCTATTGATGTTGTCTATGGAAAAGTCAAACTCACAACAGACTTGCCTAAAATTATGTCAAGAGAACACATGTTGAGTACCAATGTAAGGCTTCTATATTTATATATATGCTATTAATATGCTAAACAATTAAAATATTATTTTAAGTCTTAATTGAATTGGTAGCTGTTCACTGATGTTTCTTTTTAAACTTCCAGCCTCCCTTTGGGTACCCCGTGTTTCATGTCACAGTGCTGTGACCTGTTGCTAATCCCCATGAGTAGAGTGAGAGTGTGCACACTTATGGAAAGGGCACGTACAGGGTTCATGTGAACCATCACACACTCACACTCACACACCTCCCACCACTTACACACCTACACTGCAAAAACAGCTTGTCAAACCAAGTCCTATTCATCTTATATCAAGATCAAAAATCTAGTTGGTGTTGTTTTCAGTACAAAGAGATTTGACTAGCAATTTCTCAGGAAACCATTTGACTTATTTTACAACGTCTCATCCTGAATAATAATATAACATTTCTATCATGTGTTGGCACTTGATTTATCCTATTTAACTGCTAGAGTAGCCTAATAAGGAATATATTGTGTAGTAGTTTGTCATTATTCATTTGTTAACTTGTGGATTAGATGTTCAAAGCCTGTTGCACACCAAAAAAAAGAAGAAAAAAAACATGTTCAACCTGGAAATCGTAGCAGAATGGAGGAAAGAGCACAGTGGCTACCTGCAGTGTGCACTAGGCTGAGCCTGAACGTGGCCATGCAGTGTGCACTGCTCTGAGACTGAACGTGGCCATGCAGTGTGCACTAGGCTGAGCCTGAACGTGGCCATGCAGTGTGCACTAGGCTGAGACTGTCACTGAACGTGGCCATGCAGTGTGCACTGCTCTGAGACTGAACGTGGCCGTACAGTGTGCACTAGGCTGAGACTGAACGTGGCCATACAGTGTGCACTAGGCTGAGACTGAACGTGGCCATGCAGTGTGCACTGCTCTGAGACTGAACATGGCCATGCAGTGTGCACTGCTCTGAGACTGAACGTGGCCGTACAGTGTGCACTGCTCTGAGACTGAACGTGGCCCTGGCCCCACACACTGGGTGCCTCTCATTCGGCGTTACATCCTCCCTCGCTCCATGGGCCTCAATCCTCACTGATCTACATAAAGAATGATGGGGCGAAAACAATGGGATAGTCTATCCAGCCTGCATGTAACCACAGTGTCCAGCAGAGGGCAGTGCAGGCCCATTTCTCCTCACACTCCAGCACTGATCAGCTCCCACAGATCACAACAGGCAGCCAGACTCAGGCCCTGTGAGGGGAAGTATCTGCCCTACTTGCTACTGGATGTGTTTATTAGAGAGCTCAGTAAGCTTAACCATGAAACAATAATAATAATAATAATACATTTTATTTAAAGGCGCCTTTCTTGGCACTCAAGGTCACCGTACATACATACATAAAACATTTAAAACACAACAATAAAGTATGTACATATAGAAAGCAGCAGAAAGGGGTAGAGGAATAGCATCAGATGGAATAAGCAGTTTTAAACAGATGTGTTTTGAGTTGTGATTTGAAATGGGGGAATGAATCAATGTTTCTGAGTTGGGGTGGTAGTGAATTCCAGAGACGAGGAGCAGAGCGGCTGAATGCTCTGAAACACAGTCCACTAATGTAGGTCAGCTGTGTGCACATGTTTACGGTTTCTTTCTCCAAGGCTATTGTACAGTAGCACACACACACACACACACACCCTTCAGTCCAGGGTTGTGGGTGTTGTGGGTGCATGTTAGTGTTCTTATAGTCCAAGGTTCTTTAGTGTTGTGGTCAGTGTGCATGTTAGTGTTCTTGTAGTCCAGGGTTCTTTAGTGTTGTGGGTGCATGTTAGTGTTCTTGTAGTCCAGGGTTCTTTAGTGTTGTGGGTGCATGTTAGTGTTCTTGTAGTCCAGGGTTCTTTAGTGTTGTGGGTGCATGTTAGTGTTCTTGTAGTCCAGGGTTCTTTAGTGTTGTGGGTGCATGTTAGTGTTCTTGTAGTCCAGGGTTCTTTAGTGTTGTGGGTGCATGTTAGTGTTCTTGTAGTCCAGGGTTCTAGGCCTCATGTGGTCTCTGCTGTCTCCCTCCCTACAGATGCCATATGGTTTCTGTCCACTAGAGGGCACTGGAATGCAGAACTGGGTCCCCACCTGTAACACCTTCCCCTGTTGTGTTTGTGCATGTTGATGATGATGATGATACCCACATTGTGGAAATGTTACTGCACCTGTAAACACCTTCCCCTGTTGTGTTTGTGCATGTTGATGATGATGATACCCACATTGTGGAAATGTTACTGCACCTGTAAACACCTTCCCCTGTTGTGTTTGTACATGTTGATGATGATGATACCCACGTTGTGTAAATGTTACTGCACCTGTAAACACCTTCCCCTGTTGTGTTTGTGCATGTTGATGATGATGATGATACCCACATTGTGGAAATGTTACTGCACCTGTAAACACCTTCCCCTGTTGTGTTTGTGCATGTTGATGATGATACCCACATTGTGGAAATGTTAGTGGTGAGGTGTAGCTGTGTACCCAGCTATAACAGACTGGTATGTTAACTAGAGGGGATTCCATAGTGCATCTGTAGGTGCTTGATCTAGAGAGGAGGAGTGTGCAGTAGAGTGTGGATGGGGACGATTTTTTCTGTCCGCGACCGACCCGAGCCCGACAGCGCAATGATCAAATCCGACCCGAACCCGACAGGCATTAAGATATTTGTGTCCGAATCCGACCGGGCCCGACACAGTTCAAATCACGCTATTTTCATAGGCACACTAATGACACACGTGGATATTGCTTGTGTGGTAAGTCCGATTGTATCAATCAATTGAAAGGCATTCGGAAACGTCGGCATAAGCGGAGCCATGAGCGCACACACACGGAGCAAGAAGTGCACGCGATAGAACAAGAGGCCGGGCAGTTATGTAGGACAAGCACTACTGCTTGTTTATAAATCAGTAAATGGAGCAGGACCTAAATACCTATCAGACATGTTTCAGCAGTACACACCTTCTCGTCCTCTCAGGTCTCAGGAGAAAAACCTGTTAGTAAAACCCGCTGTTAGAACTAAACATGGTGAAGCAGCTTTTAGCTGCTATGCAGCTCAGCTTTGGAACCAACTTCCGGATGACATTAAAAAGGCCCCAACTGCAGCCAGTTTTAAATCTAGACTTAAGACAAAATTGTTCTCTGATGCTTTCTGCTAAATGTCTTAATTATTTCACCTTGAGTCTTTTATGCTTTTCTGTATAAGTCTTTATTTTTAAATGATGTTATGCTTTCCTTATAAGTTTTTATTTTGTTTTGGAAATTGAAACCTGATGTGTGTGATCCCTCAACATGCCGGAGAATTGCACTCATGGTGAGTAGTACTGGTTTGTTCCTTTTAAGTACTATGTTCTGCCCCTGGTTGGGCAACGGGAGATTCAGGTGAGTAGGGCCCCTGTTTGGGGATAGTTTTTGTTGGGTGGTAGTCAGCGTCAGGGACGGCTGAGCTATTGGCCCTGGACATTAAGGTCTCCCCAGTAAGAAAGGAAATATTGTGTGCGCACACAGATGGGCCTACGTCAACGAATCTCCAAAGAGTGGCAACAGCTCTGGGTGTTTGAGAAGGATCACTATCACTGGTTTGCTAGACTCTGGCAAAGTCTATCTGTTAAAAACAGACCTGTCTTCTAGTTATTCCACCTTAAGTCTTTTATGTTAATTATTCTTTATTGCTTTCTTTTTATTTTTTTTATTCTATTATTATTATTACTATTACTATTATTATTATTATTACTCTTTGCTCATCTATGCTTTTATCTGCTATTACTGTTTGGTTTTTGTTTATGTAAAGCACATTGAATGACCTCTGTGTATGAAATGTGCTATATAAATAAACTTGACTTGACTTGACTTGACAACCACTGATCTATAATTAAAGTCAATTCTGTGACTTTGTCGCACGCAATAGAAAAATCTCGCGCACAGGAGGAAATATATTATGCTGTTAGGATCAGGAATCAGGATTATCAGGATAATCTATTACAAACCTATCACAAAAACGAACATCAAGTGAAATAAGTTGTTTTTCATTTTACATTTCAAATGTCTTATCGCGCTGATGTGTCCGGGTCCGACCCGAGCCCGAACATAAGTTCTAAATATTTGTCCGACTTCGGTCGGGTTTCCATGCTCTAGTGTGCAGGGCTTTGGAAGTAGTCAGTGATGGCACTCATCAACACTGTAGAGTAGCACATTTTATTCACATATTACATCAAATCAGAGCACACACTAATTTATCACTTTTAAATATTGGTTTAATCATAGGCATTGATTATATTATACAGTTTTTTACAATCACTTTGCTACTATTTTCAGAACCTTGATGTCATTTTCACAACTCTAGACACAAACTCACAACCAATGATCAAGATGCACATCAATTGCTTGAATACAATACACATACAACTTAGACAATTTGTTAATTCAACAAAAATCACCTGTGCAATATGATACAACTTAACATCAAAGTACTCTTCATAACTAACTATTCATCATAGGTATTGATTAGAAATTATGATACAAAACTGCCCCTTTAAAGTGTAGCAGTGAGCAGTTGACCCACATGATGAGTGGAGCAGCTGGAGGATCATCTGGTCCTGAGTGTCTGGAAACTGCAGCATCTGCAGCAGCTGTGCTCCATCACACTGATGGATGACTGATGCAGCATCTGCAGCAGCTGTGCTCCATCACACTGATGGATGACTGATGGCTCTACACTTAAGACCTTCCATACCTGTTGAGGAGATTAGTCAGATTGCATCATGCTCAGTATGAGGTTTCTCCATTAGGATTCCTCAACACTGACGTGTGTAAACATGCTCAGTATGAGGTTTCTCCATTAGGATTCCTCAACACTGACGTGTAAAAATGTTCAGTATGAGGTTTCTCCATCAGGATTCCTCAACACTGACGTGTGTAAATGTTCAGTATGAGGTTTTTCCATCAGGATTCCTCAACACTGACGTGTGTAAACATGCAGAACAGGGGCCTCATTTATAAAACTTTCTTACGCACAGATTTGATCTAAGACCGTGCGTACGCTCAAATCCATGCCAACGCTCAGATTTATAAAGACCGTCTTTGACGTGGAAAAGTGCTTATCTCCACGTCAGGTTCCAACCTGACGTACGACCATTTCCTTGTGGTAGTGCCAGGGTACTGCAAGTAATCTGAGGTCCAAATGCGATGAATTCTCAAAATTCCAAGAAGACCAACGATCTCATGTAGTTCTCTACCATATGCATGATCAATATCAGCAGAAGTTGTAAGTAGTAAGTATAGAAGTTAAAGTTTTAACTAATTCTTAAAGGTTGGAAAAGG
>NC_085000.1:33162336-33179836 GCF_963854185.1 Sardina pilchardus | reverse complement strand
TGAAGTGTTGTCGATTAGCTTGCAACTAGCTGTTTATTACAGTGGTTAGCAATTAACAGCTAATAGTTAACGTCGCTGTTATTTAGCATTGTTGCTTTTTGTAGGAGTTGGGAAGGAGCCTCAGACCTCTGTGTGCTGTTTATGTATTTTCCAGATGTGTTTTCCTCTATGCTAGCTCCCGCTGACTAGCGAGCTAACTACTTCTGTTGTTTCATGATGTTTTGGATCTGATGTAAGTTCGCATCATCCATGCAACACAGCACAACAACGCATTTATTTAGCATCATCTCCCTCCCCCTGCAAGTGCTGACATCGCCCCACCCCTCGCGGCTCCTACTCGGGTCTAGTGTGAACACAATTACCCGTATCTCACTCGGACATAAAGCTCATGTGGGAAACGTCCGTGTCGTGCCTCTACCCGGGTAAATATGTCGGGGTAACTTCTAGAAGTTATGTGGGAAAGGGACTTTACTTTACAGGTTTGTCACTAAACCATGTACATGGAATACCACCCTGAAGGATATTCCATCAACCTCCCTAAAGGCCAAACCGGACATACACTATATTGCCAAAAGTATTCGCTCACCTGCCTTGACCCCCCATATGAACTTCAGTCACTTCAAATCCTTTGGGTTTATGATGACGTCGGTCCACCCTTTGCAGCTATAACAGCTTTAACTCTTCTGGGAAGGCTTTCCATATGGTTTAGGAGTGTGTTTATGGGATTTTTTGACCAAGCGCATTTGTGAGGTCACACACTAATGTTGGACGAGGCGAGGTTGGGGTTGAGGTTAGGACTCTGTGCAGGCCAGTCAAGTTCATCCACACCAAACTCTGTCATCCATGCCTTTATGGACCTTGCTTTGTGCTTTAGTGTGGTTTCTGTGAATCCCAGCTTGCTAACTGTAGGGACTCATGCCACTGAACTTTCAAGCATTATCAAGTTAAGTTGCCAAAAAAAAAAAAAAAAAAACATTGTCCTAAAAAGCAGTTCCTTCAACCTGTGCTTTCATGTTCTCATCACCTGGAATCTACAATGTATTCTCTAGTTCTGAATAATTTATGCAAATGTTACAACTTCAAATCTTTTAACTTGACATGTGTGTGGTTCAAGGAATCTTGCTACTCTTACACGTAGCACAGCGGCATAGTAAAGGAACCATATTCGTGCATGTTCTCAGGTTCACTTCCCACATAAAGTGTTTACATATCGTATCAACTTAGTTATATTCTTTAATGAAAGACATTCCTACTATTGATAAAGGGTCATGCACATTTGGTGCCTGTTCAGTGATGGTAAATAGACTATGCCAGTGGACTACATTAAATCTCATGCAAGACAAAGATTTAATTCTGTAGCCTATAGCCTATAGCCTATAGCCTAGGTCATCGCTGGGTCTAGTCTCTTTGAAGTAGCCCAGCCAGCTTCTCCAATAATTTGAGAGAACCCTTTTAATCTAGGAATGTAGACTATAGCCTATACATTTGAATAAGCTATGCCTAAGTTGTTTTGAGGTTATGCTATACATGTTTTGTTCTCATCTCATGTTTTGTTCAAGAATGAAGACAATCAAACTTGCAATTCATTTCAAACCATGATCATTGTTGTTTAAATGTATGCTTTCATTATTCTCCAATTTATGTAGGCAAATATCTAATTTGCTTTGTCTCGATGTTCAATTTGATGATTTTTCGATGAAAATCCTGTAGATGGCGCTACAAAATCAAACAAACATATACAAAACATAACAGAACAGAACAATATAGAAAGTACAGAACAATACAGTAAGTATTGCTCTAATGTTGCAACATATATCCTCTTTTAGTCAGTCTACAGCTTTCTCTACTTTTCTACGTTGTGCACCAGCAGACATGAAGCTGACCTAAGCCTTGCTTTAACGAGGGCAAGATGCAACTAACTTGAGTTAATGGAACGGCTTCAGCCCCAAGTGAAAGTCTACACCAGTTCAAGCCAGGCTATTTCTCACCTCATTAGCGAGGTTGATGGAATACCCTTCTGGTCCAGCATGGACCAAAATACACAGAACTGTTGCAGCTAATCACCAATGAGATTTGGAGAGTTTTAATTGCACAGGAGGGAGGGGGAGGGGTTAGTTAGCACGCTAGCTCTCTGTTTTGCTTTCTTTGAACAGAATTGATGTTTCCCAACATCGCTTACAGCCTCTTTAAACACAGAAAATACTTCAGGTTTTTAAAGGTGAACTATGCAAGTTTTTTAGCTTAATTTGCTTGAACTGATCAGCTTCGGAGTCATTGGAATAGTTATTTCACTTATTTCGGGTTGAATGATGGCTGTCTTACTTTCCTGTAGCGCTTGTGAGTGGAAAAACCACGCTTGCAAGTTTGTGCCACCGGCCTGGTGTGTGTTATTCCCCTGAAATATCTGTATGAGTTGCTGTATTAATGACATATCATACTGATGCATGCTGAATCCCCCTATATTACTTAGTAACTGTGACCATGAACTACAAATCCATAACATTATATAACACAATCTCAATTAACATATTAAGTCACTAGAGTCCAATACTCACTTGACTCTTTTAGATGCTTTGACCACTGGCAGCATCCTCAGCAGACCTGCATCTGATCTGGCAGGTGAATAATCTCCCCCATAATCCTGCAGGTTAATCTCCTCCAGTTCCTGGTCTGACATCAGCAGCACAAAAGCCAGAGCTGACAGCTGGGAAAGAGAGAGATCCTTTCTGGATTTGTTGTCCTTCCTCAAGTAGCCCTGGACCTCCTCCACCAGAGAGTGGTCATTCAGTTCATTCAGACAGTGGAACAGGTTGATGCATCTCTCTGGGGTGGTGGTTTCTCTGATCTTCTCCTTGATGTACTTGACTGTTTCCTCTGTGTGTAATGAGCTGCTTCTTGACCTTGGCTGCAGGTCTTGTAAGTATTTCTGATTGGACTCCAATGAGAGGCCCAGAAGAAACCTCAGGAAAAGATCCAGGTGTCCATGCTCACTGTTCAATGCAAGGTCCACTGCAGTCTTGTATAGCTCATTGATATTTTCATTCTTTGTTTTCAGAAATGAAATAACAGTTCGTGGCTGTTGATCCAGTTTATTGATCCCTGTGTTCTGGAATGTGAGGAACACATATAGAGCTGCTAGAAACTCCTGAATGCTCAGATGAACAAAGCAGAACACTTTCCCCTGGTACAGCCCAGCCTCCTCTCTGAAGATCTGAGTGCACACTCCTGAGTACACTGATGCTTGTCTGACATCTATACCACACTCATTCATGTCCTTATCATAGAAGATCAGATTGCCCTTCTCCAGCTGTTGAAAAGCTAGTTTCCCCAGTGACAGAATGGTCTTCTGGTTCCACATGTTTTCATACTTCTGACTGATGTGTTTGGATTGTGTGATCAGGAAGTGTGTGTACATTTGAGTCAAAGAGTTTGGAATCTCTCCACTCTCTGCTTCAGTCATGATGCTCTCCAGAACAGTGGCTGCTATCCAACAGAAGACTGGAATGTGGCACATGATGTAGAGGCTCTGGGAGGACTTCAGGTGTGTGATGATTCTGTTTGCCAGCTCCTCTTTTGTGATTTTCTTCCTGAAGTACTCCTCCTTCTGTGGGTCACTGAAACCCCGGACTTCTGTTACCTGATTCACACACTCTGGAGGAATTTGATTGGCTGCTGCTGGTCGGGAGGTGATCCAAACAAGAGCAGAGGGAAGCAGATTCCCCTGGATCAGGTTTGTGAGAAGGACATCCACAGAGGCAGATTCTGTTATGCTGTAGATGCATTCATTGTGCTGGAAATCCAGAGGAAGTCTGCTTTCGTCCAGACCATCAAAGATGAAGGCAATGTTGTATCGGTCCTTGTTGGAGAAGGTAAAGTCTTTTGTTTCAGTGAAGAAATGATGAATGAAGTCCAAAAGGGTGAAGTTTTTATCTTTCATCAGATTCAACTCCCGAAAAGGAAGAGGAAATATGAAATGGATATTTTGATTTGCTTTGTCTTCAGTCCAGTCCAGAATGAACTGCTGCACAGAGACTGTTTTTCCAATGCCAGCCACTCCCTTTGTAAGCACAGTTCTGATGGGTTTGTCCTGTCCAGGTAAGGGCTTGAAGATGTCCGTATATTTGATTGCTTTTTCCTCCTTTGATACTTGACTCTTGGATACCATCTCAATCTGTCTGACTTCATGTTCAGTATTCACCTCTACACTTTCCCCTTCTGTGATGTAGAGCTCTGTGTAGATCTTCTCCAGAAAAGTAGACTTTCCCTGCTTTGGGATGCCTTCACAAACACTCTGACACTTCCTTGCTAGCCTATGTTTGAGCTCTTGTTGACATCTAGGAAGCAGTCCATCTGGATATAAAGACACATAATTCAATCAGATGTATTACAGAAGTGTGTGAAGTGAGCCATTTGCAGTAGCACTTGTAGCCTTTATCAGAACATGTTGTGACAGATTACATCCTTTCAGTAGTCATGGCAGTTTGTGCCTAATGATCATTTGGGAACTTTCATCTAGAGAACTCACATAAGAATCTTATGAAGACATCAGAAATGATAGTTACAAATAAAATGACAGGTAATACGACAATATATGTTACAAATTCAATCACTCATGTTACGACCGGGAATCAAACCCGGGTCTTCCAGATCAAAGTCTGGAGACAATCCTCTAGACCATGGAGCTGACAGGAAAGGACTCAAGTGCGGCAAGCAAGGACAGTTTAAGTTGAGGAGTTTTTATTCCAAACGTTCAAAAGCACAGAAGATCCAAAAAGTTAAAGTAAAGTCAGTTTAAGAGGAAATCCAAAGCACCACGTCTTAAAGAGAAATTAATCAAAAACTTAGGTAATCCAAAAGGCAAAAAGTCCAAAGAGTAATCCACAGAGTAATCCACAGAGTTATCCACAACAGAGAGCAAAAACAGAGGCGTCCAAAGTAACACTTACAGGAATGCACAGCGAAGACTCAATGAAGCAGAACACAAAATACATGGTTTAAATACTCTGAGATAATTGGCTAACAAGAAGCACACATGACAACTAACAAGACAACTAACAAGACACAGGTGAAAATAATGAGGGCATCAACTAGAACAAAGAATAACATCGTAGACCAAAACTAGATTTGGCGACATCTAGTGGTGGAAAAAAGGTATGACAAAAGTCCAGAGTGTGACAACTCAAGGATTCCATTGATGTTATTAAATGCGCTATAAATAAAATGACTTGACTTGACTTGACTTGACTTGACTTGATTTGACTTTTAATCACTTCACTCAGAATATAAATAAATAAACCCAGTCATGTTTGGTACCGATGGGATTAGATATCACTGGAGTAATTAGCTGAGTATGACTTCTGCCAGATTCTTAAATGTTTTTTAAATTGTGAAACACAATAATTAATGAACAAATGACTCACATTTCTCCAGCTGCTGAGCGAGGATCTCCTGACTCATGTTCCTCAGGATGTGCACTGCAATCTTCAGAGCTCCATCTCTGGCATCTCTCTGGTCCTCATCATCCTCCTCTTCATCACAAGGGGATTCTGGGTAATCATGACTCAGGAGCTTCTTGAGTCTCTTCAGTTCCGTCTTCATGAAGGTCATGACTTTTTCCTCAAGCTTCTGTTTCCCAAAAACAAGTCATTCCATCAGTAATGAAATAAACATGAAGATTTGATCAGCAAATATTCTCTATTTGCTAGTCCACAGACATTCTCTATTTCTTCAGTGATTTCCAATGTATTACATTACACCATAATAAGACCTGTGTAAAATAACTGTGGAATAATGTTTTTACATGGTCATGATTACTTAGTTTTTGTCATCTGTGGATGAACACACACACACACACACACACACACACACACACACACACACACACACACACACACACACACACACACCTTGAATAATGTAGACAGGTCTTCTTGATAGACTTTGCTGGGGGTTGGATGAATTGTTTGTTCTTCCTGTTGGATGCTGAAGGAAATAAGGACAGCAGATCAGTCAGCAGCGTTTACAGGAAAATGTATATACTGTATGGTGTGCAATAATGTATATGGTGTGCAATATTGCCACAAATATCTGTGCATTGAATAGGAAATTCTTAGGAAGAATTCTTACCTGGGATCAGGATGACTCCCTCCCTCTCTGAAGTTGGGAATATCATCCTTGGAGTGGTCACTCTTCATGGACACACAGCTGGGTGCAGGGGAGTGTGTCCTCTCATCCACTGGCCTTCAGCAAAGTAAACACATCATACAGCAGTAAATAAATAAATTAAGTAATTTTAATAAATATTAATGTTTGTATGTGTATGGTGATGCACTTGTATACAACTTAATGTGTTTTTTTTATTCTGGTTTTACTTTAAGATAGGTCCCTGCCACTTACGTATTGAAGCTTACCAGTACATTAAAACAATGATTTCTTACAGCAATGGCTGCATATCACAATCATGCATTCACCTATCTGCACTGGAAGAATTCAAACGTACCCAAAGATGTGACGCTACCGGAACACTAGCAAGGCGCTGCCTTCAGAAACAGTTGTTACAACCTGTATATGACTTGCTTATTTTTATAATTTATTTATTTACTTATCTATTTACTTATTTTCAATTACTTTCTTAAATAAGAAAAATATTACTGCAGGTGAAATGTGGAGTTTAAATTCCAACGGTCTAATTTTAACTGACAAAACCAGGTTCATTAAATTCTGGCTTTTCTCTAGCCTGCTCATAAAAATGTATGAATATTTAAGATACCATCACTACATGGACTATACATAAGCCAAGCATCATAGCATTCTTTTTTATTCACATTCTAAGTGTCCCAACTTTTTCAGAATTCGAGTTGTACAAGTATGTCTCAACATTAGATGACACATCAGAGTCACATGCTCCGGCATTCTAGCCTTTAAAATCTACTCGCACCCTAGCGGCAGCAAATGGAATTCAAGCAACTCTGCGTTGGCTTGCGAGCTGGAAAAATCACACTTCTATCGGGCCAATCACATCGTATAGAGTCTGTGGGCCTTAACAGGCTCAACAAGCTCATCAGGCTAGCAGAAGGCGGTCAGGCTACAGGAATTCATATCTGCACAGACATTCTAATCTTTCTTTCCAGATGGAGACCTGTTCTTACCTGGCTTCAGGATGACTGCCTCCCTCTCTGAAGTTGGTGCCCTCACCGTTGGAGTTGTCGCTCTTCATGGACACACAGCTGGGTGCAGGGGAGTGTGTCCTCTCATCCACTGGCCTTCAGCAAAGTAAACACATCATACAGCAGAAACTCATTAACTGCAGGGTTCCAATAGAGTATGTGATGTGATGAACTGAGTACATCTGATGTGGTGATTAGGGGCAGTTATTTACAATTAGTTATTAACAGGGAACAATTACAAAAAGGGAGAATAGCAATATTATCAATAAAACAATCAATTAAGCACTAACCTAATGAGAAATAAAACAATGAAATGAGAATAGCAATCAAGTCACTCAGTTAATTATATAATAACAATAACTATAGCATGGTATGGCTAAATTTAAGGACAATAGCAGAATAAATGTCAAATTCTAACAATGGACAAATTATAACAAAACAATACTATTATACAAACCATAACACATAACAAATGCTCAAAAGACTAAGTGCATATTAAACAAATATGCCTTAAGACCCCTCTTGAAAGATCCAAAACTGTTGCTGGAACGGAGAGCACTGGGCAACTCATTCCACCAACACGGAACCACTGAAGAATAGGATCTACAGTTTGACCTAGCATGAATGGTTTGTCGACATAACAGACGCTCCTCAGAAGATCGCAATGGGCGGTTGGGAATGTACATCTTGCAGTTAAATATTTAACATGTTATACATGGCAGCACATACTATCATGTCTTGCGTTTTCATTCTGCACCCAATTTGAGTTTTTGGGGTCTAGTGCTGCCAAGTACTAAATATAGTCACACACACACACACACACACACACACACACACACACACACACACACACACACACACACACACACACACACACACATTTCTCACTTGATAAGTGTTGAAAAAGACGGAAAACAGAAGAAATATTACCTGCTTTCTAGTTGTGAATGACTGTAATGTTAATGTCAAACAATTCAATTCAATTCTATCAACTGCAGAGTGATTGTGTGGTGAAGTGTGTGAGTGGGTTGTGGATATCCAAGATCTCACTCATGGCCCATACAACACAGGATCATGTTCATAATAGATGTATAATCCCAGTGAGAACAGAGCTCACCTTGAATGTCCATGGCCACCAGCAGAGGCTCCATGCTGACTCATATTGGAGGCAGAGCTGCAGTCACTTCCTCATCAGCACCATGAAGAACAGAATATTTGAGAACTGCAAAAAGATATAAAAAAAAACATGTGAAATGTTCTACAGTATGATGTCAGTGAACTGAGTAGCTTTTAACACAGTTTCAGATTAACTTTAAAGCAGTGCTTCTCAAACTTTTCCAGAACAAGGACCATTTAACCAATAAAGATCACTCCTACATAACCTGAAAAAAACAACAGGCTTACTTCAACATGGAGTTTCATTTGATCGTCTTTGAAAAATAAGACCTGCCCATGTGCTCTCTGTGTGGGTTACTTATGGGAAGAGTGTTGACAGACAAACCCAATCACTATCCCACACAACACAACTTTACATTTCCTCCAGCTGACGGCCTAAAGATGTTCCGAGCTCACTGCAGTGTGTGACAAACATGGCCGCCCTGATGTAATAGATGACATATTACTCTGATATAATAGATGACATATTACTCCGATGTAATAGATGACATATTGCTTTGATGTAATAGATGACATATTACATTCAGTTCTACAGAGGAGTAGAGATTGAGAGTGGGTCTGGCAAAGGGTTGTTGACTCATGACCTCCAGCAGGGGTGTAACTAGCAGTGAAATTAAACTTAAACTGTTGCATTGAACTCTAACCAAGTCATTCCAGAAGTGTAATGATCTTGTAAACAAATGTTTCAAATGCAGTTGTTCACTCAATTCCTAAGAAATACAGGTGTATATTGTGTTGTATTAGTTTAACACGTGTGATGCTGTATACTAGTGAACCAACACACTCAGTTACTTAGCAGCAGTGTTAGTTTAACACATGTGATGCTGTATACTAGTGAACCAACGCACTCAGTTACTTAGCAGCAGTGTTAGTTTAACACATGTGATGCTGTTTGATAGTGAACCAACACACTCAGTTACTTAGCAGCAGTGTTAGTTTAACACGTGTGATGCTGTTTGGTAGTGAACCAACACACTCAGTTACTTAGCAGCAGTGTTAGTTTAACACGTGTGATGCTGTTTGGTAGTGAACCAACACACTCAGCTATTTAGCAGCAGTGTTAGTTTAACACGTGTGATGCTGTTTGGTAGTGAACCAACACACTCAGCTATTTAGCAGCTGTGTTGTATTAGTTGCGGCCTAAAGATGTTCAGAGTGGTGACAGACAAACCCAATCACATCCCACACAACACAACTTTACATTTCCTCCAGCTGACGGCCTAAAGATGTTCCGAGCTCACTGCAGTGTGTGACAAACATGGCCGCCCTGATGTAATAGATGACATATTACTTTCAGTTCTACAGAGCAGTAGAGATTGAGAGTAGGTCTGGCAAAGGGTTGTTGACTTATGACCTCCAGCAGGGGTGTAAATAGCAGTGAAATTAAACTTAAACTGTTGCATTGAACTCTAACCAAGTCATTCCAGAAGTGTAACAATCTTGTAAACAAAGGTTTTAAATGCAGTTGTTTACTCAATTCCTAAGAAATACAGGTCCATGCCAGATTAGGGATTGTATTTGCGTGTCCGTGTTTTAGCCACATTGGAAATGGGCTTCACCGGCCTTTTGACCAGGCAGCCCTGCAGAGAAAATCCCACATTTGCCATCGGCTCCTATGATGCTACACACTGATTGTGCCATAGGCTCCTATGATGCTACACACTGATTGTGCCATAGGCTCCTATGATGCTACACATTGATTGTGCCATAGGCTCCTATGATGCTACACACTGATTGTGCCATAGGCTCCTATGATGCTACACACTGATTGTGCCATAGGCTCCTATGATGCTACACACTGATTGTGCCATCGGCTCCTATGATGCTACACACTGATTGTGCCATAGGCTCCTGAGTCCTGATGCTACACACTGATTGTGCCATAGGCTCCTATGATGCTACGCACTGATTGTGCCATAGGCTCCTATGATGCTACACACTGATTGTGCCATAGGCTCCTGATACTACACACTGATTGTGCCATAGGCTCCTATGATGCTACACACTGATTGTGCCATAGTCTCCTATGATGCTACACATTGATTGTGCCATAGGCTCCTATGATGCTACACACTGATTGTGCCATAGGCTCCTATGATGCTACTCACTGATTGTGCCATAGGCTCCTGATGCTACACACTGATTGTGCCATAGGCTCCTATGATGCTACACACTGATTGTGCCATCGGCTCCTATGATGCTACACACTGATTGTGTCATAGGCTCCTATGATGCTACACACTGATTGTGTCATAGGCTCCTATGATGCTACACACTGATTGTGTCATAGGCTCCTGATGCTACACACAGATTGTGTCACCATGTGCTCTCTGTGTGGATTATGGGAAGAGTGGTGACAGACAAACCCAATCACATCCCACACAACACAACTTTACATTTCCTCCAGCTGACGGCCTTTACACAATTGATAGTGACCTTTGTCCCGAGGGCCATAAGCAGCTCTTCATTGTCTAGACGTTATCACCACAACCTTCCACAACGCAGCATAAACGACACAGAACACACAGAAGACAGAACAAGCTTCTCCATACATGTATGTGTGTGTGTGTGTGTGTGTGTGTGTGTGTGTGTGTGTGTGTGTATGTTTGTCAGCTTGGCAGGAGACTCAGCGAGTGGTCAACATACCTGTGGCGTGCTGGACTCCCTGCCCGCTACTCCTCGTATTAGCTGGACCAGCGTAAGCGTCTTTGTTGGTGTTACGTTCAAGTTTTTATTCCTTTAAGTGGTATAAAGTCCAAATAAATATCCAAACCAGAAGCTTGTCCTAATGCCACGGTTCAAGTGACTATAAACAAAAGGGATGAACATCGGCCAATTTCCCCCAGCAGATCTCAACTCATCGTCCACCTTGATGGAACGGACAGGTGTTATTTACCAGCTAGCCACAGGTAGGAACATCACTGAAGCTCTGCCTGTAGGTCAGTGCTTTCCCCACCATGTGACCTAATCTATCCTATCACATTGCACCCTGTGATATGACCCTGAGACAGCAAGGCAGCTCAAGGTTCACAAGCGGAGCTCCTTAGAAGTTAATCAATAATACTGAACAGGCTCCTGTATGAACCTGTTAGTTGAGATGGAGGCTCATTCCCCATGTGCTACTGCACATTTATCAGCTCATGACATGTTACTCCATCAGCACTCAGTCTTACCATATGGCAGTGCCTATGTCTCAGTGTAGTCCTGGGTTGGGTTAATATGGCAGTGTCTATGTCTCAGTGTAGTCCTGGGTTGGGTTAATATGGCAGTGTCTATGTCTCAGTGTAGTCCTGGGTTGGGTTAATATGGCAGTGTCTATGTCTCAGTGTAGTCCTGGGTTGGGTTAATATGGCAGTGTCTATGTCTCAGTGTAGTCCTGGGTTGGGTTAATGCTGTGCTACTTCAAGCAGTGTCAGCATTACCGCTTCACAAACAACAGCAGTTGTGTTTCCTCCTGCTATCTTGTAGCATTATGAGACGACAGAAGAGGTCAAAGTACCCAGCCGTCTTTCTCCAGCTTAATCATTAATGCTCAGTAGACTGCTGCACTGCTGTACGAAGACATTAACACTTGGAATCTTACAAGGCCATTCATCTCAAAGACACTGCAGTCCTCATCAAACACTCCAAAGACACTGCAGTCCTCATCAAACACTCCAAAGACACTGCAGTCCTCATCAAGTACTCCAAAGACACTGCAGTCCTCATCAAATACTCCAAAGACACTGCAGTCCTCATCAAACACTCCAAAGACACTGCAGTCCTCATCAAATACTCCAAAGACATTGCCATCTACTTTGAATACTTATTGTGCCGACTGAAGACTTTACTCTCTTCCCAATAGGCTGAATGCACTGACATCTCCATCGTAAAGCTGCACCTAAGCTCCTCAGACTACTCGGAAACTTTTCTCAACCTTCAAATCACTCCTCAACCCTCAGTCGCCCCCTCCTCCGTCCAGCCTGACTGCGGATACCTTTGTCTCAATTTTTACAAACAAAGTGGCGGCAATCAACAGTCAATTCTCTACATGCCCCCAAGACACTGTCCCTTCGCTACATTAAAGGGATATTCCGCCATTTTTGGAAATACGCTCATTTTCCACCTTCCCTCGAGCAAAACAATCGATATTTACCTTGTTCCCGTTCATCCAGCCATTCTGTGAGTCTGGCGATACAACTTTTAGCTTCAGCCTAGCATAGATCATTGAAACGGATTAGACCAGTAGCATCTCGCCTGCTAGCATCATGTTTAAAAGTGACTGAGATTTCTGGTAATTTTCCCATTTAAAACGTGTCTCCTCTCAAGTTAGAAAGTGCAATAAGACCAACTGAAAATGAAACCTGGCGTTTTTCTAGGCTGATTTGACATGGAACTACACTCTCATGTGGCGTAATAATAAAGGCAACTTGCAGCTACTGGCACTACTGCTGCTTGTTGTCTATGGGGTCTATTTTCACATGCTGCGTACGATATCACTGCGCCTATGGTACGTTTGCAAGTTGCCTTGATTATTACGCCAGATGAGAGTGTAGTTCCATGTCCAGCTCTCCTGGAAAAGCCCCTGTTTGCCTGCACACCACACTAGGCTGATGATGTGTGTGGCTTTGGTAAAGGATGTGGTTGTTGTTCTCCTCACCACACAAGGCTCGTTAGTCAACAATAAAAGTATCCTGTATAAGCTTATTACTGTGGCCTATTAACACCAGTAATATTTAAGCAGCTTATTACTGTGGCCTATTAACACCAGTAACATTTAAGCAGCTTATTACTGTGGCCTATTAACACCAGTAACATTTAAGCTGCTTATTACTGTGGCCTATTAACACCAGTAACATTTAAGCAGCTTATTACTGTGGCCTATTAACACCAGTAACATTTAAGCAGCTTATTACTGTGGCCTATTAGCACCAGTAACATTTAAGCAGCTTATTACTGTGGCCTATTAGCAACACCAGTAACATTTAAGCAGCTTATTACTGTGGCCTATTAACACCAGTAACATTTAAGCAGCTTATTACTGTGGCCTATTAACACCAGTAACATTTAAGCAGCTTATTACTGTGGCCTATTAACACCAGTAACATTTAAGCAGCTTATTACTGTGGCCTATTAGCAACACCAGTAACATCTAAGCAGCTTATTACTGTGGCCTATTAACACCAGTAACATTTAAGCAGCTTATTACTGTGGCCTATTAGCAACACCAGTAACATTAAAGCAGCTTATTACTGTGGCCTATTAGCAACACCAGTAACATTTAAGCAGCTTATTACTGTGGCCTATTAGCAACACCAGTAACATTTAAGCAGCTTATTACTGTGGCCTATTAACACCAGTAACATTTAAGCTGCTTATTACTGTGGCCTATTAACACCAGTAACATTTAAGCAGCTTAATACTGTGGCCTATTAACACCAGTAACATTTAAGCAGCTTATTACTGTGGCCTATTAACAACACCAGTAACATGTTTGTGAAATTCTTCTCCAGATCCAGATCTCAGGATTGTGCTTGTTGGGAAAGCTGGAGCTGGGAGTTCAGCTGGGAACACCATCTTACAGCGGGAGGTCTTTAATCCCAAGCTACTGCCTTCCCTGGAAACATCAACATGTCAGAAGGAAACCGCAGAGTTTGATGGTCAAATACTGGCTGTAGTGGACACTCCAGGTCTCTTCCACACCCGTAACACTATAGAGGAGATGAGAACAGAAATTGCTAAATGCATCTCATTGTCTGCTCCTGGTCCTCATGTGTTCCTGGTTGTGATCAACGGGGCAGGCAGATTCACAGCAGAAGAGCAAGAAACAGTGGACATCATCCAGGAGATGTTTGGAGAAGAGGCAGCACGTTACACTATGGCCCTCTTCACCCACGCAGGCCAGCTGAAGGCAGATGGGCTCTCCATAGAACACTTCATTAAAGGCAACGCAGATCTGTGTGGCTTCATCAGTCAGTGTGGTGGTGGATATCATGTGTTTGATAACAGAGATGACAATCCCTCTCAGGCCCGAGAGCTGCTGGAGAAGATCAACACAATGGTGGAAAGGAATAAAGGCCACTACACCAAGGACAGGTTCAGAGCTGCTGGAGAAGATCAACACAATGGTGGAAAGGAATAAAGGCCACTACACCAAGGACAGGTTCAGAGCTGCTGGAGAAGATCAACACAATGGTGGAAAGGAATAAAGGCCACTACACCAAGGACAGGTTCAGAGCTGCTGGAGAAGATCAACACAATGGTGGAAAGGAATAAAGGCCACTACACCAAGGACAGGTTCAACGCTGCTGAGAGGCGGGTAAAGAGGGAAACCCCGTTCTACACGAGTGTCCTCACGTCTCCTCCAGTTGCTCTTGGCTATGTGCTGCTCATGACGTGGCTCTGGGAGCAGGGGGGTGTGTTGGGGCACTAGCAGTGGGAGCAGGGGGGTGTGTTGGGGCACTAACAGTGGGAGCAGGGGGGTGTGTTGGGGCAAACACTAGCAGTGGGAGCAGGGGGGGTGTGTTGGGGCACTGGCAGTGGGAGCAGGGGGGGGGGTGTTGGGGCACTAGCAGTGGCAGTGGGAGCAGGGGGGTGTGTTGGGGCAAACACTGGCAGTGGGAGCAGGGGGGTGTGTTAGGGCACTAGCAGTGGCAGTGGGAGCAGGGGGGTGTGTTGGGGCAAACACTAGCAGTGGGAGCAGGGGGGTGTGTTGGGGCACTACCAGTGGGAGCAGGGGGGGGTGTTGGGGCACTAGCAGTGGGAGCAGGGGGTGTGTTGGGGCACTAGCAGTGGGAGCAGGGGGGGTGTGTTGGGGCAGTGGGAGCAGGGGTGTGTGTTGGGGCACTAGCAGTGGGAGCAGGGGGGGGTGTTGGGGCACTGGCAGTGGGAGCAGGGGGGTGTGTTGGGGCAAACACTAGCAGTGGGAGCAGGGGGGTGTGTTGGGGCAAACACTAGCAGTGGGAGCAGGGGGTGTGTTGGGGCAAACACTAGCAGTGGGAGCAGGGGGTGTGTTGGGGCACTAGCAGTGGGAGCAGCGGTGGTAGCTATTATAGTGGCGGCCATATTGTGGAGCTCCCATCTTCTGGAATTATGAGTCATTTCCCCCGAAAGAGGGTGGGGCTTATTGATCTTAAGGAGCCATGGCAACCCATCCCTGTGGCACCAATGGTCTAAATGACTCATTTCGCCTGCAAAAGGCTCTAACTCCACCAAAACATTCAAAATATGGACCAAAAGCAAATTTTGCCCTCAAACAACACAATTTGCACACAAGTGCATAAGCGCTTCCAATCAGTCATTAGGCAAGGGGCATCAAAATACAAAATTCAGCTCTCAATGTGAATCAGTGCTGCATTACTGGTCAGCAGCTTACATATCAGTGCCAATTTGCTATCTTGCAAAACTAGATCCAGAATCATATACAATGATTTTTCAAATGTTATTGAATGCAGTATTCATTCTTTTTTTTTGAGATTGTCGCTAAGAAATGAAATATTCCAACAGAAACCTCATAACACAGTATGATAGATTTGAGCCTTCTCTTACTCTCACTCTCATCGGCCTTAGACCATCCATGCTTGCAAGTTACAACACACAACATGGCACCTTTTACAGTAAGCCTGTAGACTGATTGCAAATTGAAAAGTTTTGTGAAGCAGTGTCAAACAGGTGCTTCAGTGATTTCATACTGGGCAAGAAGTTTCTAAGAGATGGGAGCATATAGTTTCTGTTTGGTTACCACAGCTAAAGCAATGGAGTTTGGACTGCTTGAATGACATCTGCATTAACTGATTTGCAAAAGGGTGCGGGAAGTGTGTCAAAACAATGACAATGGGTTAACTCATTTGCAAGAGGTGTCTTATGCTCTGCTGAGAGAGTGATGATGAAGACGGAGAGGTTGCCAGTTTCTTCAACCAGGTCAAAGCAATAAAAAAAAAAACTGTAGTGATTTGTGAAGGTAAATGTAAATCAGGGTTTTAAGTGTAGTTGCGTACACAAGGCATTTGCTCTCTGCATTTATCCCATCTGCGAATTAGTGAACACACACAGCACACAGTGAACACACAGTGGGGTGAAGCACTGTGTGTGTGTGAAGTGTGTGTGTGTGTGTGTGTGTGTGTGTGTGTGTGTGCGTGCTTGTGTGTGTGTGTGTGTGTGTGTGAGAGAGAGAGAGAGAGAGAGAGAGAGAGAGAGAACATCTGTAGGTGCTTGATCTAGAGAGGAGGAGTGTGCAGGGCTTTGGAAGTAGTCAGTGATGGCACTCATCAACACTGTAGGGTAGCACATTTTATTCACATATTACATCCAATCAGAGCACACACTAATTTATCACTTTTAAATATTGGTTTCATCATAGGTATTGATTATACTGTATATTATAATACACAACTGCCTCTTTAACACTTGGAGGTCCAGGGGCTTTTCAGACACTCTGAGGCATGCTACACCTTGACAATAAAGTTTTTTTTTTGTTTTTATCTAACTAAAAACATCTATGCAAAAGTGGCACTGGTTATATTCTCAACAATAATGATATGAGAGTACAAGTGGATGTAATGGAATTAGTTATAAATAGCAACAATAGGAACCTTGAAAACAAAGGTGTAAGCGTAAAAGTAAGAAGAACATTAAAAATTGGTTTCATCATAGGTATTGATCATACAGTATATTATAATACAAAACAAAACAGCCCTTTAAAGCATGAAGGTATTATAAGAACTGGAGAAAGTCAACAAGTCCCGCCCCCATTCATTTCAATGGGAATGCTAGGCTAGTGAAAATTGCCAAAATTGAGCGATTTTTTCAGGCTTCAACATGGCGTTTCAAGGGGATTGTTTCCGGTGCCGTTTTACTTAGCCAATTAAATGCCAGGTTACTGATTGACGTAAGGTACAGAAGGAGAGCTCGTGCCCACACTAAGCTCGTGCATGAGCTGAGAGTGGAACAGCCACCAATCAGCATGAGGAAAACTATGGGAAAACGACACCGGACATGATGTATTTCTGGAAAATGGCGACGAGGAAGTGCCTTGCTAATCGGCGAAGCTAATCAGTCAAATCCTGACCCCCTGGGTTAAAGTGTAGCAGTGAACAGTTGACCCACATGATGAGTAGAGCAGCTGGAGGATCATCTGGTCCTGAGTGTCTGGAAACTGCAGCATCTGCAGCAGCTGTGCT
>NC_085000.1:33112336-33157336 GCF_963854185.1 Sardina pilchardus | reverse complement strand
AAAATACTTCAGGTTTTTAAAGGTGAACTATGCAAGTTGTTTGAACTAAGCAACTGATCAGCTTCGGAGTAATTGGAATAGTTATTTCACTTATTTCGGGTTGATTGATGGCTGTCTTACTTTCCTGTAGCGCTTGTGAGTGGAAAAACCACGCTTGCAAATTTGTGCCACCGGCCTGGTGTGTATTATTCCCCTGAGATATCTGTACGAGTTGCTGTATTAATAACAGATCATACTGACGCATGCTGAATCCCCCTATATTACTTACAGTCATAATAACTGTGACCATAAACTATACAAATCCATAACATTAAATAACACAATCTCAATTAACGTATTTAGTCACTAGAGTCCAACACTCACTTGACTATTTTAGATGTTTTGACCACTGGCAGCATCCTCAGCAGACCTGCATCTGATGTGGCAGGTGAACCATATCCCCCATAATCCTGCAGGTTAAACTCCTCCAGTTCCTGGTCTGACATCAGCAGCACAAAAGCCAGAGCTGACAGCTGGGAAAGAGAGAGATCCTCTCTGTATTCGTTGTCCTTCCTCAAGTAGCCCTGGACCTCCTCCACCAGAGAGTGGTCATTCAGTTCATTCAGACAGTGGAACAGGTTGATGCATCTCTCTGGGCTGGTGGTTTCTCTGATCTTCTCCTTGATGTACTTGACTGCTTCCTCTGTGTGTAATGAGCTGCTTCCTGACCTTGGCTGCAGGTCTTGTAAGTATTTCTTATTGGACTCCAATGAGAGGCCCAGAAGAAACCTCAGGAAAAGATCCAGGTGTCCATGCTTACTGTTTAATGCTAGATTCACTGCAGTCTTGTATAGGTCATTGATGTTTTCATTATTTTTCTTCTGAAATGAAAAAACACCTCTTGGCTGTTGATCCAGTATATTGATCCCTGTGTTCTGGAATGTGAGGAACACATATAGAGCTGCTAGAAACTCCTGAATGCTCAGATGAACAAAGCAGAACACTTTCCCCTGGTACAGCCCAGCCTCCTCTCTGAAGATCTGAGTGCACACTCCTGAGTACACTGATGCTTGTCTGACATCTATTCCACAATCCCTCAGGTCCTTATCATAGAAGATCAGATTGCCCTTCTCCAGCTGTTGAAAAGCCAGTTTCCCCAGTGACAGAATGGTCTTCTGGTTCCACATGTTTTCATACTTCTGACTCCTATGTTTGGATTGTATGATCAGGAAGTGTGTGTACATTTGAGTCAAAGAGTTTGGAATCTCTCCACTCTCTGCTTCAGTCATGATGCTCTCCAGAACAGTGGCTGCCATCCAACAGAAGACTGGAATGTGGCACATGATGTAGAGGCTCCTGGATGACTTCAGGTGTGTGATGATTCTGTTTGCCAGTTTCTCTTTTGTGATTTTCTTCCTGAAGTACTCCTCCTTCTGTGGGTCACTGAAACCCCGGACTTCTGTCACCTGATTCACACACTCTGGAGGAATTTGATTGGCTGCTGCTGGTCGGGAGGTGATCCAAACAAGAGCAGAGGGAAGCAGATTCCCCTGGATCAGGTTTGTGAGAAGGACATCCACAGAGGCAGATTCTGTTATGCTGTAGATGCATTCATTGTGCTTGAAATCCAGAGGAAGTCTGCTTTCATCCAGACCATCAAAGATGAAGGCAATGTTGTATCGGTCCTTGTTGGAGAAGGCAAAGTCTTTTGTTTCAATGAAGATATGATGAATGAAGTCCAAAAGGGTGAAGTGTTTGTCTTTCATCAGGTTCAGCTCCCGAAAAGGAAGAGGAAATATGAAATGGATATTTTGATTTGCTTTGTCTTCAGTCCAGTCCAGAATGAACTTCTGCACAGAGACTGTTTTTCCAATGCCAGCCACTCCCTTTGTAAGCACAGTTCGGATGGCTTTGTCCTGTCCAGGTAAGGGCTTGAAGATGTCCGTATATTTGATTACTTTTTCCTCCGTTGTTACTTGTTTCTTGGATACCATCTCAATCTGTCTGACTTCATGTTCAGTATTCACCTCTACACTTTCCCCTTCTGTGATGTAGAGCTCTGTGTAGATCTTCTCCTGAAAAGTAGACTTTCCCTGCTTTGGGATGCCTTCGCATACTCTCTGACACTTCTTTGCGAGCCTATTTTTGAGCTCTTGTTGACATCTAGAAAGCAGTCCATCTGGATATAAAGACACATAATTAAGTCAGGTGTATTACAGAAGTGTGTGAAGTGAGCCATTTGCAGTAGCACTTGTAGCCTTCATCAGAACATGTTGCGACAGATTACATCCTTTCAGTAGTCATGGCAGTTTGTGCCTAATGATCATTTGCTAACTTTCATCCAATGAACTCACATAAAAATCTTATGAAGACGTCAGAAATGATAGTTAAGGATTCCATTGATGCTCAAGGATTCCATTGATGTTTTAATCACTTCACTCAGAATACAAATAAATAAACCCAGCTATTTTGGCACGGATTGGATTAGATATCACTGGAGTAATTAGCTGAACATGACCTCTGACAGATTTTTAAATGTTTTTCAAGTTGTGTAACAAACTAAGCTCAGAAATTAATGAACAAATGACTCACATTTCTCCAGCTGCTGAGCGAGGATCTCCTGACTCATGTTCCTCAGGATGTGCACTGCAATCTTCAGAGCTCCATCTCTGGCATCTCTCTGGTCCTCCTCATCCTCCTCTTCATCACAAGGGGATTCTGGGTAATCATCACTCAGGAGCTTCTTGAGTCTCTTCAGTTCCGTCTTCATGAAGGTCATGACTTTGTCCTCAAGCTTCTGTTTCCCCAAAAACAAGTCATTCCATCAGTAATGAAATAAACATGAAGATTTGATCAGCAAACATTCTCTATTTGCTAGTCCTCAAACATTCTCTATTTCTTCAGTGATTTCCAATTTATTACATTACAACATATCAAGACCTGTGTAAAATAACTGTAGAATAACGTTTTTGCATGGTCATGAATATTTCGTTTTTGTCATCTATGGATGAATATTTATCACACACACACACACACACACACACACACACACACACACACACACCTTGAATAATGTAGACAGGTCTTTTTGATAGACTTTGCTGAGGGTCGGATTAATTGTTTGTTCTTCATGTTGGATGCTGAAGGAAATATAAGGACAGCAGATCAGCAGTCAGCAGCGTTTATGTAAATGTATTGCCACAAATATATGTGCATTACAAAGGAAATGCACAGTAATGTATGTTATATCCACTAAATAAGGGGCAGCTGTGGCCTACTGGTTAGACCAAGACAATCTCCAGACGGAGACCATTCTTACCTGGCATCGTAATGACTGCCTCCCTCTCTGAAGTTAGGGACCTTACCCTTTGACCGATCACTCTTCATGGACACACAGCTGGGTGCAGGGGGGTGTGTCCTCTCATAAACTGGACTTCAGCAAAGTAAACACATCATACAGCAGAAACTCATTAACTGCAGGGTTCCAACAGAGTAACAGTTCAAACAAGAAACAGCACAGAAAAAAATGTAAAAAATGCTGCGTTTGACTGCCCTACTTATGAAGATATGATTTACACAAGATAAAATCACTACATGGATAATACAAGTGTGCTGTCCATAAGAGACTCATACAAGTGTGTGTCAACATTATGACAGAAAGTCACATGCTCATTATAATCTTTCTTTCCAGATGGAGACCATTCTTACCTGGCATGGTAATTACTGCCTCCCTCTCTGAAGTTGGGGACCTTACCCTTTGACCGATCGCTCTTCATGGACACACAGCTGGGTGCAGGGGAGTGTGTCCTCTCATCCACTGGCCTTCAGCAAAGTAAACACATCATACAGCAGAAACTCATTAACTGCAGGGTTCCAATAGAGCAGTGTATACCAACCTTTTTTCCTCGATGACCCCCTTGCCTGTGTCTAAGACAAGCCAGGCCCCCTACCCAAACTTCTACCCGCATACACACACCAGACATTCAGCAGTCGGAGTCTAGGGATGAATAACAAATGCTTAGCCCAGCCCGACCTGAAGGTTGCTTATGCAAGTTCAGAGGTCAGAGGTAATACATAGCTACATTCATTTAAATGTGGAACAAAAATATGTTTTAATTTGGATTATACAGATTTTTGATTACCCAACTGGGTGTGTTATTGGGATTTTGTACATTTAATGTGCGCAAATATAATTTTGGTAATCTAACAACCTCAGCCCAGGCAACATTGAAATCTCTAGCGCCCCCTAGTGAAGTCCCTGGATTGGGACGGGTGTCGCTGGCTCCTTAAAGGTCTGGAACGGCTAACATCTTGAACGAGAATGCCGTTCAAGCCAGCCAAGTGCAGGTCCCTTGTGCTGAGGGGGGGGGGGGGGGGGAGTGGAGGACAAGTTCCGCTTCCACATGAACGGTCTTGAAATCCCATCTCTGGCAGAGAAGCCGGTGAAAAGCTTGGGGAAGATCTTTGACGCTTCTCTGAGAGACACGGCAGCGATTCAAGCTATGAATGTAGTAGGGTAGACTGACTGCTGGCCCTGTGTCTTCCCTCTGGCCTGCCTTGGCTAACGAGGGGCGGGGCAATGACCTTAATTGGTTAACTGGCCCAAGTGCAGCCTATTTAACAGCTTGGTGGCTAGCAAACAGTGTAGGCTCTGCTGCAAGAAGGTGTGTGAGCACACCAGAGCCTTCCACCAGGTATGCAATCTTTTTGAGTGTTTCTGTTTGTATTAGTTTTTGTCATTGTGGTTAATGTTTCGTTTTATGTACTGTAGCTGGGTGCCCTGCCTGTCCGGACCACGGCAGGGGTGATGTTGCCTGCTTCTCCGGACTGCTACAGTTGGTCAGGCTGCTGTCTTGTCTTGTCTTCCTTTAGTTTTGTTTGATGTTTGATTTACTATTTTGTCTGTTACTTTTGGTTTGATCGTCTTTGTCCATTGTCTTTCTTTTGTGAGCAGGCAGAGTGTTAATGGGGGGGGGGGGGGTGTGTTGTTGCCTGGAGTTGAAAGGATGGCCTGTACGATAAGCACTCAGCTGGCTGCACATACACCTGGCCACCACAATCGAATCTTATAGCTGAACTATAATACCAGGCACCTACTGTCAGGTTAGGTTACGCGCCGACCTCTGTGATGTCAATGACCTAAGACTTCTATGTATACAGATAAACCCCGGACTGTCTAGAGGAAGGTGCTCAAGTCTTCCAGGAGAATAACCAGGCGTTTTAGTACATAAGAAGGCAGGGGAACATCAAGGCCCTGACAGTTAACTCACGCGTAAAACATTCGGTCTCAGTAAACAGCTGAAACTCAGGTCATTTATAAGAGGTGCTTAGTTTCAAGGCTTAAACTAAGACTTAGAAAGTATAGAAAAGAATCACAGAAGAGAGACGTTATCTTTACCATCCTGTTTGGGAAGTGGTAGCCTCTTCCCAAAACAGAATACAAGCTGAAAGAATCGGACGTTGGATTAAAATAGTTTTATAATTCAGCATTTTTAAATACAGCAAAAATGCGGCACAATACAGCTTGTTGATTACAATATGTAGAAAAAAGATAATTCCATTTTGTGGTGAGAAGGAAAAACAAAAGAAATTAATCCAATAGTCGTAGTAATTCCATTTTGTGTTGAAAAAGGAAAAACGTAAGAAATTAATCCAATAGTCGTCGTAATTCCATTTTGTGTTGAAAAAGGAAAAACTAAAGAAATTAATCCAATAGTGTCGAAAAAAGCAAAGAGTCAAATGAATTCTCGTTCAGTGATCTCCCTTGTCCGGGTGTAAGGCCACGAGCAGCAGGTGGATGATGCGGAGTTCCGATGTTCACTGGAGCACTAAGTCCCGCATACTTGGTTTCGCGACGACGTACGGAGTTCACATAATAACTATCAGGAGCTACAGAGTAACACAACACGTAAGACGAGGAAAGAAGAAGAAGCAGCCCCGGACTTTGGTTGACCTGCTACTTTATAGTCCTGATTTTTCCGTGACCCCATGGTCCTCCCCTACACATTCCTGGGGCGGTGCCCTCTTCACAGAACTTGATGGAAACTAAACTTACTTCAGAACATTCTAGACAGTCAAAGGCACACATCTCCGGGTTACAGAGCGGAGTTTTACATAAACTGCTCACAAAAAGTAAGGAAACTTGACTTTGGCCCATTATATCTCCCCTTTAGTAATACCAACCAGTAAAGTGTTTCATATCATGTTTATCGTTGATGTGTCACCTTTACAATGAGGTATAGCTTGTAAGCATAGGGCAATCATGGACTGAGCAACACAAGCAAACGTGTTAGTAGTGCCAACGAAAAATGTGCCAAAATGGCCTGTTATGCTGTTGGAATTCACCTTTGTTACTTCAAGCATTGACGATTGCACTCTCCCACAGAAATGAGGAAAACAAAACATGTTAGGCATACATTTGTTCATTTTATACTCAGTGTCAGGGTCCTCAGTAGCGTGTAGAGGATCCATATGCAGCCACAACAGCTTGGCACCTTCTTCTCATGCTGGTCACCAACCTGACTACATTCTGCTGTGGGATGGCATTCCATTCCTCGATAAGGATCTGTTGTAAGTCAGCCAACCTGGTTTTGTTGGTGACTCTGGCACGTACAGCATGCCCAAGCTGATCCCACAAGTGTTCACGGCAGGCCATTAGATCCTCTCCACTCCCAAATTCTGGAGGTACTCTCTGATGATCCCAGCTCTATGGGGGAGAGCGTTGTCATCCTGGAGGATGGCAATTGGTCCCATATTCTGGAGATATGGAATTGCCACTGGCTCCAGAATCTCATCCCGGTATCTCACTGCATGATGATTGCCTTTAATGATAACAAGGTCTGTCTTTCGAGTTAGGGAGATGTCACCCCACAGCAGAATGTAGCCAGGTTGGTGACCTGCATGAGAAGAAGGTGCCAAGCTGTTGTGGCTGCATATGGATCCTCTACACGCTACTGAGGACCCTGACACTGAGTGTAAAATGAACAAATGTATGCCTAACATGTTTTGTTTTCCTCATTTCTGTGGGAGAGTGCAATCGTCAATGCTTGAAGTAACAAAGGTGAATTCCAATAGCATAACAGGCCATTTTGGCACATTTTTCGTTGGCACTACTTACACGTTTGCTTGTGTTGCTCATTCCATGATTGCCCTATGCTTACAAGCTATACCTCATTGTAAAGGTGACAAATCAACGATAAAAATGATATGAAACACTTTACTGGTTGGTATTACTAAAGGGGAGATATAATGGGCCAAAGTCAAGTTTCCTTACTTTTTGTGAGCGGTTTACATTCAGTGTTGACGAGAACATTCTAGTTGAGACAGAGATGCATTCAATATCGGCATTTACAGGTTTTAACATACAAACAGTTTACATTTGATAACAGCCATTACACATTAAGATGTAGCATGCATATTACATTCTATTGAGAGTACTTGGTTACATTCAACAGTGTAGGCTACTTAAACATGTTGGTTGGTTACGTTCAAACATCGTACACATTTGCGTTCGCAGGGAGTATATTTGTTACATTCAGGATTATAAGTTCATTGCATTCGGTTACATTGTCGTGGGTTTATTAATCAGGTAGGCTAAGAAGAGGCATGTCTATATTGAAGGCACGTAAGTCGTTTAATAGGATTTTCATACATTTTTATTTTCACACATTATTCCCCAAAACCCCATATCTAACGTAACACTTCTTGTATGTTGCATTGGCACTTTCATAGCATAACATTTTGTTCAGTCATTCTGTCGTTTATTGGATAAGAATTTTATAGCGTCATTATTTCAGTCTTCACAACTTTCAGTCTCACAAGCTCCTCATCACCAAGCGTTCAATTCAGTCTTTCGGAGCTATTTGTTCAAGTAGGCCTAATCACACACATTCTTCAACAGTTACGCACATTCCTTCTCTTACATTCAAACTGGCGCACTTAATTCAATAGTGGTTAGCGGGACAACAGTGTACTATATGGTTTCTGTTACGTTACTTTCTTTATCTACTTAAGCATAGTTTTCAAGGCAGGTGTCTATCCTTGAGAGGACATCTCACATCTGGCTGATTTGCGCTGACGCAAAAGCAGCGAAGTGGACGCGAATTCACGCATGCGTTCGGTGCTCCATGGGTGGGGCCTAGGAGTCACGACACCCCCTACTTGGAGCAAAGGGCGCACAGGGGATTCGAGTCCAAATGTATTGCAAAGAAGCCCAAAGGGCTCAAGTTTGAAAATCATAAAAACACATCAAAACGACATGGGTCACTGGATAACTGTAGGCTAAATAATTGAGATCTGTCGATATGGGGACAGAGTCCACAAGCATAAAACGAACGTGTTTATCAAATCAAACATATTATCAGGATACACTATCTAAAGCCATGGGATCAGAGGGTTGTGTAGTAGTCCCTTGCCCACCACTCAAGCCTAGCGGAGAGATATGTTCCACACGAAAGGGTATAAGTTTAGCCTGGAGCAAAATTAACAATACTACCGTCTTTCGGTCACCTCTCGCGTCGCCGCGCTCGAGCTTGGGGCCAAGGTGAGCTTCAACAGAACCCAATCCGTTATGGCTTGATATTCCGTGATTTGTTGAGGTGGAGCTTGAGCCACATTTGAGGCTGTTCTCCTCCATTCGGTTTGGACTACATTAAGAAATAAACAAAGATTTATCGAGCGCCCCATTGCCATACATGTGAGGCTTTTTCAAAGATTTGTGTGATACTTGACTATGCGGAGTGACCACACGACTATGTGCAGGATGCTATTAAGACTCTATAGGTTAACATGTTGGTGGATGCAGAAAAGGGAACGATTCAAATCATCCCGCGCAACATTCAAACTTCCTCTCCCGCTCTGCGTGTATCACAGAATACATGCAACATTACATAATGTATAGGGAGGAATAACATGCAGGGCCATAAACAAGTCAATTTCCTAATAGGCCATCAGAAAAGGTGAAGCTACATACCAGGAATGTTAAGATCACACAATATTAGTCCAACAAAGTTAGTCGAGGGTGGTAGCCCATCCAGTCAGATGGAAAACGAACGTATTGTTATATTTCAGTCTTCCCAAAGACACAACATAATTAGTAGAGGAAAGATGTCGTGGTATTTAAAGTTAGTTAAAAGTCCATCAACAAATGATCATGCAAAATCAGTAGCGTAATTGATCCTACGATACTCACATGTGTGAACTGGCACAGCAACATAGCACAAGGTATAATCAATGGTTAGTTTTCGCAATGACATGCGGATTAAGATCATAAGTGGCAAATTGTTAAAACCATGCATACAAAATGGGAAGTTATCATATTTGTCAATCGTACTACTCACGGAATAAGCAGAAGTTGGAAAAGGCCTATGCCTCCGGAGATAAGAGTTCGTCCGAAAAGTAAAGTCCAAGCGCAACTTGAGCAGAGACCCAAAGCTTTTACGCACAGGGTCGTTCTACGTTGCAGCAAATAATGTCACAAAAAATATAATGACAACGTAACTTTAAGATGGTTAGAACTATCTTGATAATGACTAGTCCCATAATGGACAAAGAATTTGGAATACATCTTTCTTTATCATTTAACACTGGGGAAATTATTGGCATTTCTCAAATGTTCAGAAATGTCGGATTTTCTATATTCTGGCCTACCACATCTATAAGGCCTTCAATAACGTTGAGAAAGTTAAATACTGTGGCACAATATTTACATTAACTAAGTATAATGAACAAAAACTTACGTATAGACCCAATTACGGAACTGCTTGCCCATAGAAGTGAGTCCTCACTTTTGCTCAGCACTTCGTGAGTTTTCAGGATCATAAGAGGTGGTTAAGAGAGATGCTTTGTCATGAAAGGTCTAAAGACATCTAACTGTCTTACTTCGTACCTACATCGTACCTACATGGGAGGCTCCTCCCCTACCAGTTCTACTTACCCACTCTGCGTCGGGGTCATCTGCAGGACCATCATGTCTGTTTGCGTTCACTTCTACATAATGTCTAAGTTTACTGGGTTTAAAAATATCCAAGATAAAACGTAAAATACAAATTCCCCTAAATAGGACATTCCCTAAATGCGTCTAGGAATGGACTGATTGATTTTGGTTAGCATCTGCATGCATCCTAACACCCCTCTAACAATAAGCCATTAACGTTATCTCCCACTGGGTAACATCCAGCTGTGTGGGTGTCTTCACACTATCCCGTATTGAGAACTTTGCAATGGAAATATATGTTGTCTCTCGTAGAAAGCACTTTAACATTATTACTACAGCTGAAATCCAAATAAACCTATTAAGACCATTTCTATTTCTATCACCGAATATGCATCCACAAGTATGAGGTAGCTAAGATGATTCTGTACGGAGTAACTTACGTTTAAGTTTACTCTACGTTTCTGAGAGCCTCGCGCATTGAAAATCCAGAAAACCAATTTCACTTCTTCCAGCGCAAATATGCGTAACTGATTTCCCTCTTCACACTGCGGTGTGGTAACTTAGACATAACCTGTAAATTCAAATACATCCATATGACTTTTGTAACATGAACAACTGCTAAGGATAACCGAGCAACACACAAACTGTGTCCAATTAATACACAATCGGTAAGTTTATCTTCATGTTAACAAAGCCAAAGCAACAAGTGTCCAAGACGCGTGTGCATCTGTTTCTGAACGCGCACGTAAAAACTGAGAAAGTCTGTAAGTTAAACCAATGATATAATAGTCCATTTCTGCCACACTGTCCGCTATACCGAGTCATGTCACGGGATTCTTACAGAATCAGGAATCTCACAAAAAGTTGTTTCTTAATCAGACGCTGTAGCTCAAATCTTCAATAAATTGCTTATTTGGACACATACAACCGTTTTCTTGACAACGTCACTATGAAGCATAATGATCCTATTATTGTCTACTTTACGCGCAATAGATAACATGTCAACTTGCGGGCGCGCCTATAGGTGCGGACAGAAATCTCTCAATGCAATACCATTCAGCACGAACCAATTCCAGAAGGTACGAGGTTATCGGGACTTTCAAGAAAAAATGGCATAGGCTATGGGCAGAAAAACATGACAACAGTCTCCATCTCACATTGAACTGTAACAACATTAGTATTGAACTGGCAATTACCCAAGTGTGACATTCTCCACATGAAGTTTCGTTTCCTCTGCATAGGTTATCGATAACTAAAGAGGCTCATCTTGCTCATCAATATCATAACAGAACAATGCCCTAACCTTACCGGACTTCTCACGTAACTTGTTCTTCATCGAAAGTTATATGCATGATATTACCGAGTGATATGGAACTATTAAAACCTATAGTAGGCCTACATGTCAAAGTTTGCATTAGTCTAGCCCAGTGCTCTTTGAATGGTATCAAATTGATAGTCTCAACAGTACGGTTCACGGAAGACTATCAGCAGAGCCTATTCCAACTCCGACATTGTACAATTTCGTTTTTACCTTGCCCAAAAGTTTTCCATCGAACCATTTAACTTCACTTATTTCTACAATAAGGGTAATAGTATGAAACTTGAAAAGGATATTATACAAGTCCGTGGTCTACTGACTGAGAACCATTATCTGATCAGATCCCCACAACTCCAGAGAGTTGGTTTCCGTCACGCATCACTGCTTCCAAGGCTCCTCTACCCAAGTCTCTAGAGGGCTGCCGAGATGGTTGTAAAGTAACTCCAATATGCATCGCTGACGTTTTTACCAATCATGGTCATTCAGAGGATAATTACCCAATTAAGTCACTATAAGTCCAAAATGATTTGTAAAGCAATGTTACAATATCCAATACATGCAATCTAACTAGTTTAACAACAATGTTTGAAATGGCCAACGCTCCTCTGAGATTATAGGTGTTGACTGAAGCAACCTACTAACGAGGACCCTGCGCAAGATTCACTACGGACCCGATGAAAATAGACTTGAGAAGTAAAGCCCCACATATCTAAACAGTTACCATTCACATTTGCAACCTCCAATTAACTTTGTACGTTGTTATAACACATATGCCTACTCAACGATAAACTTCTGTCTACAAACCCCAAAAAGCCTATGTTAGGGAAACCATCTAATGAGAACTAGGTGTGATATCCTACTGCGCACTTAACAGCACAATTAGTCGATCGTTTTACTTGATAGGGAATTCAAATTCAACCTTTTGAGAAGATCAGCTCCTGGACTTTGGGGGATTCCTTCGAACTCTGCCTCACAAAACTCATGTTATTGTAAATGTCTGGAAATCACTATCAGGATCGTCGGAGGGTCCTCAAGGAAAAACACTCAGACATGTATCAAAGGACAAGTCATTGTAGTGAAGGCTATGACTTCCAAAATGCAATATTTACCCAAGTATCAACGGTGAATCTCGCTATAGCATCGCCCTCTGCCCGAAACAGAACTTAACGTACAGAAAATATCTTTCCCGGAGATAGCCTAACTGTCAGGAAAATGTTGGGAAATTCCACTACGCACAGATGTTGGGAAATTCCAAAACGTTGGAAACTCCAAAAATGTTGGAAAGTCCGCTACCCCCACCAAGGGTCATAAATCCGACTCTGTCCTGATTAGACAGGCGACAAAAAACAGAACACCTTGGGATCGTGAGTTCGAGAAGCTTCCCATGTCAGTTCACAATTAATGGCCTTTTTGGTTGCACCTGGCACATCGTCGGAATGTCAAACTCCCAAGAAGTGGCGCCGTTCCCTAAAACAGTGGTCCAAGTAGGCTACTCACAAACTCCGAATACAATTTTCAGACTATGGTTATGCTGGACAAAATCACGATTAGTAAAAAGAATACACAACATCAACGCATCTTCCCGCACCTTTGCTTCATAGCTCAACATATAGTCATGGGCTGATGTGAAACATGTCGAATATAAAGATTACCATTCTATGTAAACTAATATTCTAAAGATTTGTCTCGAAGACTGTCTAGAGCGGAACCCCTGCGCCCACTAATGAGCAGTGGGTACGGTTCGCAAACATCTCCTTATCCACTCCAAACTCCAATAAACGTTGTCCTTTCCACATAAGAATCATTTTAATCCCTTTTCGAACTGCTGTTTGCTTAATGTCCAAAAATGAAAAACTAAAGCCCGATGATCCGGCAAACATAATCTAGTATGTCTATGTCTAGTGGCAACTGTACGTAACTATCAATTTATCCCTTCTGCAAACTACATGAATGAAATCAAAGACGCATCTTGGTGGATTAGTTGCAAACGAAACAATTAGGCTACATTTGATTCGTACTTTCAATAGTTTACGTAGGCTACGTAACCGAAGCCCTTTTCTCCCTTCACTGACCATAGTATTACATTGAAACAGGCTATTAACTTAAGACGTGGCACTTATACTTTCCTCTGGTTTGATTAACAGTCGTCTCTCTCCGTCTATGCGACGCACGAGGTTCAAAACATAGTCTTTTTTATTTTTTATTTTGTTTTCAAAAGTATTTTACTCGCTATGTTGAACTGTCTCTCATCGTCCTTGCTTCTTCAGCTTGTGACACAGACGGGTGTGACTGATCATAATCTCCAAGAGTCTATCTACTTTGCATGATAGCTGCGGCCGTGTCCTACGTCCTGTTAAGTAGCCAGAGTCACAATAATACATTTCTAATAACTTTTAACACAAATAGGAGGATAAGTAAACGAGATTTTTTACCGTATAAGGCAACACCGAAGTACTTCGGACAACTTTTCATTCCGATCACCTATGGCAAATCAAATACTGCATCTTCACGCAGCCATGGATTCCCAAACTTACGGAGTGGGCTTTTCTTCCGCAACACCTCCTACAAGTTATGTATTGAAACACGATGGAGTCAGGATCGTTTAGATTATCTATAAACCATCCAAAATCTACTGTATCCAATTAGGCTATACTTGTAGGAAACCATCACTAAAGCACTTTCCTCTGTTGCGCACACGTTCTTTGATTATCACTATGACTCTGGTTCTTTAACTGTGCAAAGGCAGGTGGGAGTTTAAGTTATTTTGCGTAATCTAGGTTACATGAGACAAGTCCTGGTGGAGAAATCTCGACCACACTTTATGTCAGCGGGACATCATGAGATCTGCGGGCCCTGCAGACCCACGAAGCCCCACCAACACAAGGCATCACCAGAGACTCTAATGTCAAAATTGCATACGTTATTTAACACTTTGAAAACCCAAATACAATTATTTGTCCTGTATCCTAAATACTGCACGCAACTAATAACTAATAACTTATAATGCATGATTACAACTGGCAAGTTGTAAGCACTATGCTCTCGCAATGGTATCCATACCAGTGATTCCCTCAGCCTATCTGAAATCTCGGTGCTTATCGGAGGGGCACGACCCCCCACAGCTCAACCGCAAGTAGGGAGACTCAGACTGCCATGGAGTTTGAGGACTGGTGGTTTAACCGCAAATTATTAAAAGTTTAAAAGGTTGAAGAGCCACTGGCATGGCTAATATTGTAGCATGTAATGCAAGTAATCAGTAGCATACCTGATGCGTTCTATGCATCGTTACCGCAAACACAGGGCACGAAGTATGAAGTATGATTCACAAGAAAAGTGTAATATCACATCAGACACTTGTTACATACTTTTACCGAGGGGTTATACATTAAAACCGTGTAGTCTTTTACGTGTTCCTTTAGTAGGAAAAGTCTCGTCTACTGATAGAGAACCACATAAAATTAGGCCGAAACAGGAGATTTCTCTGCCACAACCAACGTAACACAAAGCGCCATAACACAAAGCGCCAGCACAACGCACTGCTCCTGTGCCACCGGGCACCTGGTCTTACTAAACCCCATATGCCGTCTGATATTGTTTAGCTACTTGTACCTCCTGCTCCAAGGCTTGTCTCTTTCACAGTAGGAACGAAGAAAACAACTTAGTCCGCCATCATCAAAGTTCAAGCTGGAATGCGCTGACATCCGTCTTTACGCACAGCTCTCCGACTATAAACTCGCCGACAAAACACGAAGTGGCGGGGATGTGGTTAGATCTTCTCCAAAAACTTAAGATATTTGTTTAGATATCTATTTTAAGTTTCATATACCACTTGTCTAGGGTAACTCGTCCTCTGGCGCTTGTATGGCCTTCTGCCTTATCACCACATGCAACAAGTGCAGCCTCTTATCTGATCTACGCAACCAGTGCAGCTTCTTTCTGACGCTACACCTGCTACTCTCCCAGTATGCCGGCTTACTGGGACCCGCTCCCAATAGCGGACTCGGTACACAAACTTTCTGTAGTGTTTGTCGAGGAATAACAACGTTAACCCGTGGGGAAGAGGACTATTCTGTTTCTCACAGCATGCACAAACTAGGAAGACCAAAGGCGTCTCCAATGCAATTATTAGCATGAGTCTTAGAAAAAATCGCTTCTACTCAATCCTCTAATAATGCTCCTTATTAGTCCGTTTACATCCCACTTCTGACACCATGTGTTGTTGCCTGGAGTTGAAAGGATGGCCTGTACGATAAGCACTCAGCTGGCTGCACATACACCTGGCCACCACAATCGAATCTTATAGCTGAACTATAATACCAGGCACCTACTGTCAGGTTAGGTTACGCGCCGACCTCTGTGATGTCAATGACCTAAGACTTCTATGTATACAGATAAACCCCGGACTGTCTAGAGGAAGGTGCTCAAGTCTTCCAGGAGAATAACCAGGCGTTTTAGTACATAAGAAGGCAGGGGAACATCAAGGCCCTGACAGTTAACTCACGCGTAAAACATTCGGTCTCAGTAAACAGCTGAAACTCAGGTCATTTATAAGAGGTGCTTAGTTTCAAGGCTTAAACTAAGACTTAGAAAGTATAGAAAAGAATCACAGAAGAGAGACGTTATCTTTACCATCCTGTTTGGGAAGTGGTAGCCTCTTCCCAAAACAGAATACAAGCTGAAAGAATCGGACGTTGGATTAAAATAGTTTTATAATTCAGCATTTTTAAATACAGCAAAAATGCGGCACAATACAGCTTGTTGATTACAATATGTAGAAAAAAGATAATTCCATTTTGTGGTGAGAAGGAAAAACAAAAGAAATTAATCCAATAGTCGTAGTAATTCCATTTTGTGTTGAAAAAGGAAAAACGTAAGAAATTAATCCAATAGTCGTCGTAATTCCATTTTGTGTTGAAAAAGGAAAAACGAAAGAAATTAATCCAATAGTGTCGAAAAAAGCAAAGAGTCAAATGAATTCTCGTTCAGTGATCTCCCTTGTCCGGGTGTAAGGCCACGAGCAGCAGGTGGATGATGCGGAGTTCCGATGTTCACTGGAGCACTAAGTCCCGCATACTTGGTTTCGCGACGACGTACGGAGTTCACATAATAACTATCAGGAGCTACAGAGTAACACAACACGTAAGACGAGGAAAGAAGAAGAAGCAGCCCCGGACTTTGGTTGACCTGCTACTTTATAGTCCTGATTTTTCCGTGACCCCATGGTCCTCCCCTACACATTCCTGGGGCGGTGCCCTCTTCACAGAACTTGATGGAAACTAAACTTACTTCAGAACATTCTAGACAGTCAAAGGCACACATCTCCGGGTTACAGAGCGGAGTTTTACATACATTCAGTGTTGACGAGAACATTCTAGTTGAGACAGAGATGCATTCAATATCGGCATTTACAGGTTTTAACATACAAACAGTTTACATTTGATAACAGCCATTACACATTAAGATGTAGCATGCATATTACATTCTATTGAGAGTACTTGGTTACATTCAACAGTGTAGGCTACTTAAACATGTTGGTTGGTTACGTTCAAACATCGTACACATTTGCGTTCGCAGGGAGTATATTTGTTACATTCAGGATTATAAGTTCATTGCATTCGGTTACATTGTCGTGGGTTTATTAATCAGGTAGGCTAAGAAGAGGCATGTCTATATTGAAGGCACGTAAGTCGTTTAATAGGATTTTCATACATTTTTATTTTCACACATTATTCCCCAAAACCCCATATCTAACGTAACACTTCTTGTATGTTGCATTGGCACTTTCATAGCATAACATTTTGTTCAGTCATTCTGTCGTTTATTGGATAAGAATTTTATAGCGTCATTATTTCAGTCTTCACAACTTTCAGTCTCACAAGCTCCTCATCACCAAGCGTTCAATTCAGTCTTTCGGAGCTATTTGTTCAAGTAGGCCTAATCACACACATTCTTCAACAGTTACGCACATTCCTTCTCTTACATTCAAACTGGCGCACTTAATTCAATAGTGGTTAGCGGGACAACAGTGTACTATATGGTTTCTGTTACGTTACTTTCTTTATCTACTTAAGCATAGTTTTCAAGGCAGGTGTCTATCCTTGAGAGGACATCTCACATCTGGCTGATTTGCGCTGACGCAAAAGCAGCGAAGTGGACGCGAATTCACGCATGCGTTCGGTGCTCCATGGGTGGGGCCTAGGAGTCACGACAGGGGCTAGTCACCTGCTGGGGAACTAGTGTGTGTGTACTGAGAGTTGCTTGCTGTGGAGAGCTGCACTACTTCTTGAAACACTTTCATACTGTAGAATTGCTGTGTTTGGTATAAACTGGTCACCATTGATATTAGCCTGCCCCCTCAGGCAAGCTCTGTCTGTCTCTGTTGAATGTCTGTCTTTTGTGTTCAATAAATTGTTTATTTAAGGAATTCATGTCCAATATGCTTTAAAGAACCTGTGCAGCTCTGTTTGGTAAAGGTCCCAAGCTCCTAAAGATTCCCTGAGGCGCTAGGCCCCAGGGTGGCATAGTCAGGCTACAGATTTGGGGTGGTTGCTCTGACCACCCTGTTACACTATGCTCTTTGAGCTGGAAACCTGGCTTGCTGCGATGGACAGATCAGGCCTCTCAGGGAAGTTTAAAGCCTGGATATATCAGCACGGCATCCTGCCAAGGCTCCTGTGGCCACTGTTGATGTAGCAGGTCCCACTAACAACGGTGGAGGCCTTAGAGCAAAACATCAGCCAGTTCCTGCGCAGATGGCTGGGCCTGCCGAAGAGCCTGAGCTGCATTGCCCTTTATGGGCACACCAACAAACTGCAGCTCCCATTCTCAGGTCTGACAGAGGAATTAAAAGTAACAAGAGCCAGGGAAGTGTTATTGTACAGAGACTCATCCGATACCAGAGTCTCCTCTGCAGGCATAGAGGTCAGGACTGGAGGGAAGTGGCGAGCACAAGAGGCAGTTCAGCAGGCAGAGGCATGGTGTGATAGTAGGCTCGGTGGCGGTTGGGCGAGCGGGACTCGGCTGTCATAAAACACCACGCTATGACAGAGCACAGAGGAAAGACAAGCGGCAGATGATCCAGGGTGAGCTCCGAGCAGAGGTGGAGGAGGAGCGGCGGAGCAGGACTGTGGCCATGCGCCAGCAAGGAGCTTGGACCAATTGGGACACTGACTCGGAAAATCACTTGGTCAGAACTTTGGAGGTTAGAGCCAGCAAGACTCAAGTTCCTGATCCAGTCAGTGTATGATGTCCTCCCGAGTCCGTCTAACCTGCACTGCTGGGGGTTGGCAGAAACACCGTCATGCCCACTCTGCCCAGCAAGAGGAACACTGGAGCACATCCTGAGTAGCTGCCCGAAAGCACTGGGAGAGGGGAAGTACACGTGGCGCCATGACCAGGTGCTGAAGGTAGTAGCTGACACCATCTGTGCTGGAATCCAGAAAAGCACCAACCTCCAGCAAGGCTAAACATCGCTTTCGTCAGGGCTGGTCAGGAACCACAGTCACAGCCAAAGGTCCCAGGTGGTCTTTTATCCACAGCAGGTGACTGGCAGTTGAAGGTGGACCTGGGGAAGCAATTGAAGTTTCCGGAGCACATTGCCATCACGACACTCAGCTACTGGAACTAACAATCCCCTGGGAAGACCGGATCGAGGTGGCTTACGAGCGGAAGAAGGCTAAATACCTGGAACTGGTGGAGGACTGCAGGCTAAATGGGTGGAGGGCCCGCTGTGAACTAATCGAGGTTGGCTGCAGAGGATTCCCAGGACAGAGCCTGCATCGAGCACTCAGGCTCCTTGGAATCAGGGGGGCTCAAGAGAGAAAAGCCACCAAAAACATCTGTGAGGCAGCTGAGAAAGCCTCTAGGTGGCTGTGGATTAAGAAGGGTTTAGTGACATGGGACATGGTTTAGTGCGCTGCTTGGACACAAGCCCGGGGTCTGATCAGCCCCGTCTCTGTCGCCCAGGTGAGGGTGTCTGATGATCCAAGACCCGAAACACCCCGAGACCCTGGGTTCATCACTGAGGATGTGTCCAAGCTGCACCACTAAGGTGTTTGATAAAACTATACAAGATAAAATAACTACATGGATTATACAAATGTGCTGTCCATAAGAGACTCATACAAGTATGTGTCAACATTATGACAGAAAGTCACATGCTCATTATAATATTTCTTTCCAGATGGAGACCATTCTTACCTGGCATCGTAATGACTGCCTCCCTCTCTGAAGTTGGGGACCTTACCCTTTGACCAATCGCTCTTCATGGACACACAGCTGGGTGCAGGGGGGGGTGTCCTCTCATCCACTGGCCTTCAGCAAAGTAAACACATCATACAGCAGAAACTCATTAACTGCTCGGTTCCAACAGAGTAACAGTTCAAACAAGAAACAGCAATGAAAAAATTTTAAAAAATGCTGGCGTTTGACTGCCCTACTTATGAAGATATGATTTACACAAGATAAAATCACTACATGGATTATACAAGTGTACTGTCCATAATAAGAGACTCATACAAGTATGTGTCAACAAAAGATGACAGAAAGTCACATGCTCTGGCGTTCATATCTGCACACACATTCTAATCTTTCTTTCCAAATGGAGACCTGTTCTTACCTGGCATCGTAATGACTGCCTCCCTCTCTGAAGTTGGGGGCCTTACCCTTTGACCGATCGCTCTTCATGGACACACAGCTGGGTGCAGGGAGTGTCCTGTCATAAACTGGCCTTCAGCAAAGTAAACACATCATACAGCAGAAACTCATTAACTGCAGGGTTCTAATAGAGTATGTGATGTGATGAACTGAGTACATCTGATGTGGTGATTAGGGGCAGTTATTTAACTCCACAGTGAACCATGTGCTGTTCTGTGATCATGGTTCAGCTTGCTACAATCATGTGTTTAAATATTTAAAATGTTATACATGCCAGCACATACTATCATGTGTTTTCATTCTGCACCCAACTTGAGCTTTTGGAGTCTTGTATTGGCAAGAACTGAATATAGTACTTGACATCAGGGATCATGTTCATACTAGATCATGTATAATCCCAGTGAGAACAGAGCTCACCTTGAATGTCCATGGCCACCAGCAGAGGCTCCATGCTGACTCATATTGGAGGCAGAGCTGCAGTCACTTCCTCATCAGCACCATGAAGAACAGAATATTTGAGAACTGCAAAAAGAGAAAAACAAAACATGTGAAATAGCCTACAGTACAATGGCAGTGAACTGAGTAACTTTCAACACAGTTTCAGATTAACTTTAAAGCAGTGCTTCTCAAACCTTTCTAGACCAAGGACCATATAACCAATAAAGATCACTCCTACATAACCTGAAAAAACAATAGGCCTACTTTAACATGGAGTTTCATTTGATTGTCTTTTTTGCCCAAGTTATGTAAGTAAGCTAAGCTGTTTTCGATCATGCTGATCATTTTAACATAAAATACAAGTGCACACTGGCGTAGATATCAAATATTGCACCAGATTATATAATATTGCCTGCTGTTACTTCTTGTTTACTGGGCATGCTGGCAGCAGGCTGTTTGATGCAGTTATAATGGTTCTTAACCTCCTGAGACCCTGCGTCCTCATATGAGGACATTACATTTAGGCTCTGCTTTACCTTGTGCTTACTTTTTCTGAATAAAAACCTGTTGTCCTCATATGTGGACACTTCATTTTACCCTCTAGTGTTATCAGACACACAATACAATGTTTTGGGAAAAAGCAATATGGCGTCGATATCCACCTCCACGCTTTACCGGCATACGTGTGAGAACTATCGTCATGGTAACGTGCCAGTGAACGTTATTACATTTTTTTTTTTGTATATGTTTGTGAACAGTTGTAGTATGATATGGCATCAAGTTTCCCCCATTTCGATCATTGCAAACAGACCAGGACGTGTTTAACTTTCATGTCCTCATACGAGGACATCGGGACTGAAATGTACGCATAATTTCATTTTTAGGCTACATATTACATTGAAAATTGTCGTTCATTGGCCATATCAAACTACTGTAAAGCAATAATGGAAGTCAAAGTGTGGACATAGACATAATAGAGTAGCCTGAATAAATAAATCCATTGAAGGAATTACAAAAATAAATAAATAAACAAATAAGAAACAAATAGAGCAGAACTGTTTTGCTTCAATTGATTGTGGATAGACTTCTCTCCACATGGGTGTGACCCATACGCACAACTAACATTTACAAATAAACACTAAACTTAACCACATTAATAACAGGACATTTCTGTTCAATAAAAACAAACTGTTTTCTTAATAGTTGAATCTTAGGCACTTGGAGTACACACATGAATATTCACACTCTTTCTGGATTGGCAATCTCATTGTATTTTATGGTAATAGAGACCCAATGTCCTCATACGAGGACATCGTTTTTCTCAAAAACTACTTGATGTACAGAGGTGAAATTTTTTTTGTATGTTTATGAAGCCCTACTAAACCAAAATAATTGAGTGAAATGAAAATTGCATTCAAATTTACATCCAGGGTCTCAGGAGGTGTGTTGTGTATTTAAAACTATTAGGCTATTCTTTTTCTAAACTATTTGTGTCCTCTTCTGTTCCTACAGTAGCAGAGCAGGAGTCTACTGTGCAGGCAGGAGACAAGCCAGATCCATGCGTACACCTGCTATTCCTAACCTAAGATGATGGGAGGAGGCGTGACAGGAGGTAGTGGGTTTACAGTGAGAGATCAAACCAGTTCCTGCAGCATGAACAGGCACTGGGTGTGTTTGAATTCCCTTCCTTGTAGCGTCCCTTTCTGCATTCCACTGTGGGGAGAAGTTCACCTTGGCTAAATAACAATTCTATTTCCTTGTCAACTGCATACGTAAGGTGGAAGATATTTAGGCACATCAAGTTTCTCATAAACTGGAACGTCAAGATACATAGCTTCATGATCTTGTTCAGTTCTGCACAGGAACCTAAAAGACCCAGAAGAAGGTAGAAGACCTAAAAAATGATTCAGCTGAGTCTATCTAAAGCCTACCTTACATTGACAGACTTTGCAAAGATTTGGAAAAGATTTTTTAAAGACTACAGTCTCAGACCCTCTCACATCTAAAGACAATTCATTGAGTTTTTAGTCACAGTCTAGTCACAGGCCAGTCTCAGATTAGGATTTTGCAAAGACTGTGGGTCACTATTTACAAGACTGCTGCTAGATTCCTTCAAATTATTTCCATCGTGCAATAGGCTACACGTCATCATTAACAGGAAATCACATGATAGCCTACTCATATCAAAGTATTTTTTTCGCGTTTCTGCAGCATTGTTTGATGTGTGACATCACTAACAGATATAGAGTTGTTCTGTCTCGTAGAATAGCCGACTAATAAATGATAAGAAATGAAATAACAAATAATCATATAGGCTACAGCTGTCGCCTATTTTGCCCCTTCCTGTTTTCGTGTTCGCGAGAGGTTACTATTGGTTTTTAATGTTCACGTCACTATTTGCATGAGCCACGACTGAAAAGACTTCCGATAATATCAAACATGTTTGATATTGTCGTAACGGCAAAACTAGAGAAAGACTGCCTCCGACGGACTTAAAACCGCTAAGATTGGCACCTTACACTAAACGATTTAGATGACGGGAGCGCGCTGCGATTCTAGCACAACTCTCAAGATTTCCGCCCGATTTTGGAAATTTAGTCGCCGACTGTTAAAACAGGCCAAAATCGTGCAATGTAAGCCAGCCTTAATTTAATATTTGTTTTTTTATTAAAAGACTGAGTTGCACACCTTTCAAGTATCACTACTGGGAGCTCATGTGTTTTCATACTATAAGGTGCTCTGAGGCCACAGACACAACAGCGATATAAAATATTATGCCCATCCACTTATCACCACTTATTGCCCCTTGTGTTCATTTGCTGTTATGACCCCGAATCAGAATGTTCTTAAATGGAGGTGAAGCAGCACAGTGGTAAACATTCCCTGTCCCAACCTTTTTTGAAACATGTTGCTGACGTGAAATTCAAAATGATTTATATATTTTCCATGAAATGGTCGAACTTTTCATTTTCAACATTTGATATTTTATCCATGTTCTTTTGCTGCTAAATATGAGTTTACAAGACTTGTGTAATATTGTTCTGTTTTTTTTTTGCATTTTACTCAACATTCCGATTTTCTGATTTGGGGTTGTATTTGAATTGCCAAAACTGTCTTGCTTAGAACTACTGCTATCGCCACATTCATTATTGTTATTTACTTAAGTTTACAAAGGTGTGTGCGGTGCATGGTCTAAAGACCCCACAGACAGAGCCGATTTTTCGGACGTGTTTTCATGTAGGCTAGGCTATTTGTTTAATCTTCGTATTGTTGTTGTTGTTGTTGTTGTTGTTGTTGTTGTTGTTGTTGTTGTTGTTGTTATGGTAATCCTGCTTAATAGCCTCTGAGAGGAGCCGCAGGTTCAGACTCTCGTATTGAACAGGATTAGTATTACAACACACACAACAGGGTAAAACTAACTGCCTCACAACGGTCTAAACCCAGCTCACGTGCCCTATTAGTGGGTGAACAATCCAATGCTTGGTGAATTCTGCTTTACAATGAAGGAAAAATCATCGACATCGAAGGATCAAAAAGTACTGTCCGAACGCTTGAATTCTATGCAAATAGGCTACATTTCGTAACTAAACATTCTACTAAGGGCAGACTTGGGAAAGAAACTATGCACTAAATGAAGAAGTGTTTAACAAATAAATACCCAAGTCATAAAAATGCAAACCATAAGCTAATTTAGTTTCATAGAAAGTCAAAAAAGCTCAGTTAAGAGGAAGAGACTGATGAAATGTCTTACTTTAGTGGATTAACTCCGTCTTCTCCCATGTCAGACGTTAAACTGAACAGGTTAAACTTGCTGGAAGAGAGATATGAAACTAATGCAACCAGACCGGTCTTGTAACAAGGTACAATACCCATGTGATAGGCAAAACATAAAAATGTTCAATCTTAAAAGATTGAGTTTAGTATGGTGAAAACCAGACTGACTGAGGAGGTCATCTTTGGCCAACTTCAACTCACTATTGCTCCAGTTGTTATACACCAGGAAGTCATGAAACAGTCTGACTCTATTAAATATTTAGGGGTGTATGTGGACAGTGCCCTCTCCTGGAGTGCCAATGTGGACTATCTGTGCTGAAAGTTACAGAAAAGAATGTACTTTCTGAGGAGACGTCGAACATTTGGAGCCAGTGTGGCTATCTCGGAGCAGTTCTACACAGCCATGATCCAAAGTGTACTTTTGTACCGTAGCTCAATGTGGTTCCATGGCCTTTCAGTAAAGCTGAGGAACAAGATATTGAGGGTTCTTCACATCTGCTCCAAGATTGTGGGCCATTTAGTGGAGAACAAATTCACTGAACTTTGTAAAAAAAACAAAAAAAAAAACAGACTGTACAACTTGCTGACAAAATCTCTATGGACCCAGATCATGCGTTGAACAGTGAGTTTGAGCTTTTGTCTTCTGGGAGGAGCCTCAGGGTGCCTTGCCACAGGAACAGATACCAGAACTCCTCTGTGCCACACTACATCACACTCCTAATCCAGAGGAGATCATCTGAACACTTTAAATATTTCAAATAGATTACAGATTACCCTGGGGCAGCCGTGGCCTATTGGTTAGGGTTTCAGGCTTGTAACCGACGGGTTGCCGGCTCGATCCCCGACCAGTCCACGGCTGAAGTGACTTTGAGCAAGGCACCTAACCCCTCACTGCTCCCCGAGCGCTGCTGGTTGGGCAGGCAGCTCACTGCTCTGGCTTAGTGTGTGATTCACCTCCCTGTGTGCTGTGTGTGTGTTCACTAATTGGGTTAAATGCAGAGAAATTAATTTCCCTCACAGGATCAAAAAAGTATATATATGCTATTCCACTCTATTCTTGATATCATTTTTGAATTTGTGTCTGTGTCTTGTCATCTGGCAGATTATGTGAACCAAATTTCCGTTTTACGGACAAATAAAGTTATATCTTATCCAGGGCTGTACACTGCGAGCAGGTCGTCGCATTTGCGCGTAAATATATATTAGTGCGAATATAAAATTTAAAATGCTCGCACACGTGCGAGTACTGATTTCAACCCTTTCATTCGCATTTTGCTCCTAAAATGAATCCACACCAAGTGGATGAAAGTATTGTAGCGACCAGAGGGGGAGATATCATTCAGATCTGAGCTAGTTAGCACAAAGGCTCATGGGACTGTTTATGGTTGAGGTAAAAGTCATGTTTTAGTGTTGTGTTTGCATGTTAACTGTTATGTGCCTGCTGTGGTTTCCATTGTGTGTGTCTGGTAATAGTGTTGAATTCATGTTAACCTTAACTGGTACTTTAACTACCGCGACTGAGTGTCTTAGTGTGTTTGGCTATTTCTGGCCAGTTTTGCTGTAGTGGTTATGAATAGCTGATGCTTAATAAATGCATTATTCCTTGTGGTCGTGCGGTGTATGGGACGCAAGGATTAAATTCAAGTATTTCTGACTCTCTGATATTCTTCCACGGCCGCTCGCCACAGTATAGTAGGCTACAATTTTCGCGCATCTAATTTCAGAGTTGACAACTCTTACGCACCTGGCTAGACACTCATGCTTTCAGCATCAACCTCGCAAAAAATGTCACTCCAAATCCAGTCTTCTTTTTTCTTCAATCTGTTCGTAATTAGTTGGTGACTATGCGATTACCGGTGAAACGGTAAAAATGCTATAAACTGATAAATAATGTTGACTGTAACAATTACCGTGTTCATTTCAAATAGGCTATTATTATCACGGTTGATATAGCTGAACATGGTGTGGAAACCGTGCGTTAAATTCCTCCCAGCTTCACCCAAGCCTGCATTTGACATAGGCCTGGTAGACTTCTATGAAACAAAGATGGTATCCTGATTCAGTTGTCTAAATGATGTATAACCACGGTTCGGTGTAGGCTACATCTGCTTTAAAAAGGCGGAACATATTCATCGCAAATATGCGCTGTACTGTATCATATAGCCACTCTGCGTATTTTTATGGCTACATTCACATTAAATCCATTCCACTAACGTTATCAGGAGGAGAATACCGTAACGTTTTATTTTCAGCACTGGTTGTCACTCATTGGATAGCCTATAACATATAAAGGCTACCAAACTCCAAGACAAGTCATGGTAGAGTAGTAAGTTAAGCACCCAGACAACTAAAGATGACCAAGAAAAAAGTGAACGGACAACTCATAATGCCATGCTACGGTGGCTACCTAAATCATAGAAGTTCACATTGCTGGACACTCATCTTTTCTATTACACCGGAAATATTTGTCTTTCCTGTTGTAAGTATTTTGAATTTTTGAATGTATAACATTCATGTTATTGAATGAAAACATGTAGGCCTAGGCTATCCTTGAACTAGGCCTATGCGTTTATATATTTTCCTAAAACCGAATGAAATCTAATTATGTCCACGTAGGCTACGGTACTGCTTAAAGTGCAGGCACTCAATTAGACCTAGGCTACACACCACCCACCACTGTAATATCATTAAAGACAAGTTAGTGTAATCAATATGAAGTATTCAAATTACTTTGAATTTTAAGCTATAAGTAATTATGCAGAACCTTTAATGCTATGAATTGTTAACAAAATGTATACAAATTCTGAATTCAAAATATGAAATAGAAACCAGACAACCCATTTTCTGTGTGTGTGCAGGGTTTGAGCAGAGACTAGGATTGCCACTGCTGTGAATGATCTGTATCCTGCTTAAGGCAATAAGGTTTTCAAGGAAATTTCATAGTGCTCCTAAAATTTTTTCTGTGCTCCTAAATTTTTTCATTTAGGAGCACCTATGCTCCTAGTGAAAAAGCTAAGCGTACAGCCCTGATCTTATCTATCTATCTAATCAGGGTGGATAGCATCCTGGATCCATGACATAAGCAGATAAAATAATAATAATAATACTAAATACTTTATTAGTCCACAGATGTGGAGATTTGTCTTTGGCTCCACAGGTAATTGTTAAAAACATAAATACAATAAATATATCAAAGACAGTTAATAAATAGATAAACAACTCACAGTCACAATACAGAAGCAGCAGAGTATACAAATATGAAAAAGCATATTTTGAATTTAGAAGTGTTATTGCAGTTGGTATGAATGATTTTTTGTAAATGTTTTTTGTTGCAGTTGCAGCTCTAAAACGTCTACCTGAGGGCATTTTAATGAACTCCCTAAACAAGGGATGCATAGAATTAGGAACTATTTGTTGAGCTTTTTGTTTAACTTTTGTTTCATAGCACAGACGCAGCTGTTTCTGACCTTTCCCTATAATTTTACTTGCCGTGTTCACAATTTTTGTTAATTTGTTCTTGTAAATGTTAGCAGCAGGTTTGATATTCGCTGGATATTTGTTTTTGAAAGACATTTTCTCATTCTGATTGCTGTTGTAGTTGCCAATGGTAGGCTGCTAGTTACAGTACTACAGGTGAAGTTTTGCTGATACCTGCCATTGTGGTGAAACAGTACGCATTTAAATGTTTAAAATATGCACCAAAAAACAATAATTATATTTCTCATTCTGATTGCTGTAGTAGTTGACAGTGGCAGTCTGCCATCTACTTTGACTCCTCTACACCATCATTCCTCCCCTCACACACAGAACTCTCTTCTGGACGACCACACACCTGATGCACTGATGCACACTGGGAACAGCAACCACCTCCATCTCAATGTCCAGAAGTAGAGGAGATAGCAACAGGGAGCCCAACCACCTCCATCTCAATGTCCAGAAGTAGAGGACATAGCAACAGGGAGACCATCCACCTCCATCTCAATGTCCAGAAGTAGAGGAGATAGCAACAGGGAGACCAACCACCTCCATCTCAATGTCCAGAAGTAGAGGACATAGCAACAGGGAGACCATCCACCTCCATCTCAATGTCCAGAAGTAGAGGAGATAGCAACAGGGAGACCAACCACCTCCATCTCAATGTCCAGAAGTAGAGGACATAGCAACAGGGAGCCCATCACTCCAGCACCCCAACGTGATCACCAAGGAAACACTGGACATGGTTCATCACTCAGAACATGGAGGACTGATATCCAACAATAAGCTTCAGAAAACACACAAGGGCATTCCAGAAGGAGCCTTCAAAGACCATCATCCATCTGCAGGTTCAACTGACTCCATGGTGCCCCCTCCTACTCACACACACACACACACACACACACACACACACACACACACACACACACACACACACACACACACACACACACACACACACACACACACACACACACACACACACACACACACACACTACCCTCCTCCTCCTCCTCCTGCTGCTCTAGCAGGACATTCTCTAACCCATTAAAACCCCCAGAATGCATCAGTCCCCTCTGAGCACTGCAGTGCTGTGTGTGCTTCCTGTGGGACCTCTGACCCCTTCTGCTGGTACTGTAGGAGTACACACACACACACACACACACACACACACACACACACACACATACACAGGGTTCTTTAGTGTTGTGGGTGCATGTTGGTGTTCTTGTAGTCCAGGGTTCTTTAGTGTTGTGGGTGCATGTTAGTGTTCTTGTAGTCCAGGGTTCTTTAGTGTTGTGGGTGCATGTTAGTGTTCTTGTAGTCCAGGGTTCTTTAGTGTTGTGGGTGCATGTTAGTGTTCTTGTAGTCCAGGGTTCTTTAGTGTTGTGGGTGCATGTTAGTGTTCTTGTAGTCCAGGGTTCTTTAGTGTTGTGGGTGCATGTTAGTGTTCTTATAGTCCAGGGTTCTTTAGTGTTGTGGGTGCAGGTTAGTGTTCTTGTAGTCCAGGGTTCTTTAGTGTTGTGGGTGCATGTTAGTGTTCTTGTAGTCCAGGGTTCTTTAGTGTTGTGGGTGCATGTTAGTGTTCTTGTAGTCCAGGGTTCTTTACTGTTGTGGGTGCATGTTAGTGTTCTTGTAGTCCAGGGTTCTTTAGTGTTGTGGGTGCATGTTAGTGTTCTTGTAGTCCAGGGTTCTTTAGTGTTGTGGGTGCATGTTAGTGTTCTTGTAGTCTAGGGTTCTTTAGTGTTGTGGGTGCATGTTAGTGTTCTTGTAGTCCAGGGTTCTTTAGTGTTGTGGGTGCATGTTAGTGTTCTTGTAGTCCAGGGTTCTTTAGTGTTGTGGGTGCATGTTAGTGTTCTTGTAGTCCAGGGTTCTAGGCCTCATGTGGTCTCTGCTGTCTCCCTCCCTACAGATGCCATATGGTTTCTGTCCACTAGAGGGCACTGGAATGCAGAACTGGGTCCCCACCTGTAAACACCTTCCCCTGTTGTGTTTGTGCATGTTGGTGATGATGATACCCACGTTGTGGAAATGTTACTGCACCTGTAAACACCTTCCCCTGTTGTGTTTGTGCATGTTGATGATGATGATGATGATGATGATGATGATGATGATGATGATGATGATTCCCACATTGTGGAAATGTTAGTGGTGAGGTGTAGCTGTGTACCCAGCTATAACAGACTGGTATGTTAACTAGAGGGGATTCCATAGTGCATCTGTAGGTGCTTGATCTAGAGAGGAGGAGTGTGCAGGGCTTTGGAAGTAGTCAGTGATGACACTCATCAACACTGTAGGGTAGCACATTTTATTCACATATTACATAAAGTCAGAGCACACATTAATTTATCACTTTTAAATATTGGTTTCATCATAGATATTGATTATACTGTATATGATAATACAAAACTGCCCCTTTAACACTCGGAGGTCCGGGGGGCCTTTTAGACACTCTGAGGCAGTCTGCTTTTTATCTAACTAAAGACATCTATGCAAAAGTGGCACATATGGTTATATTATCAACAATAATGATATGAGAGTACAAGTGGATGTAATGGAATTAGTTATATATAACAAAATGTTTTTCAAAGCCTTGTAAGAAGTATTATCTACCCAAGACTTTTGAAATTGGACCCTTGAAAACAAAGGTGTTGGCTACATAAAAGTAAGAAGAACATTAAAAAATGTTATGCATTTTAACTACAAATTGGAAAAAAGTCAGACTTAATTGGTTTCATCATAGGTATTGATCATACAGTATATTATAATACAAAACGGCCCCTTTAAAGTGTAGCAGTGAGCAGTTGACCCACATGATGAGTGGAGCAGCTGGAGGATCATCTGGTCCTGAGTGTCTGGAAACTGCAGCATCTGCAGCAGCTGTGCTCCACCACACTGATGGATGACTGATGCAGCATCTGCAGCAGCTGTGCTCCATCACACTGATGGATGACTGATGCAGCATCTGCAGCAGCTGTGCTCCATCACACTGATGGATGGCTGATGCAGCATCTGCAGCAGCTGTGCTCCACCACACTGATGGATGACTAATGGCTCTACACTTAGTACCTGTTGAGGAGATTAGTCAGATTGCATCATGCTCAGTATGAGGTTTCTCCATCAGGATTCCTCAACACTGACGTGTGTGAATGTTCAGTATGAGGTTTCTCCATCAGGATTCCTCAACACTGATGTGTGTAAATGTTCAGTATGAGGTTTCTCCATTAGGATTCCTCAACACTGACGTGTGTAAATGTTCAGTATGAGGTTTCTCCATCAGGATTCCTCAACACTGACGTGTGTAAATGTTCAGTATGAGGTTTCTCCATCAGGATTCCTCAACACTGACGTGTGTAAATGTTCAGTATGAGGTTTCTCCATTAGGATTCCTCAACACTGACGTGTGTAAACATGCAGAACAGCTCTGCTCCAGTCACACTGATGACTCATTAAAGGTTCTCCAGTTAAAACCTGCTAAGTATATTGGACACATCACACAGATGACAATAGTGTACGCAAAAGACACACTGACACATGTTCATAAGCACAGTGGATAACCTGGATTGTGATTATATGTGCTGTATTCATTACTTACTTTAGTTCAGTCAGTTTATATGTGGGGTCTCTCTGTAGAGCAGAGAGCAGCTCCACTCCAGACTGCTGCAGTGAGTTCAATCTCAGGTCCAGCAGTCTCAGACTGGAGGGGTTTGATCTGAGAGCTGCAGCTAGAGATGAACAGCTCCTCTCTGTGAGATCACAGTACTGCAGCCTGAGAGAGACACATCATACAGACAACAGATTTAAAGAACACTTCATAAGTAACACATCTCATTAACCTTCATGTTGTGTTTGCAACATGGCTACAGATGTGCTTCTCCCTACAGTTCATCACACAGACCTAAATGGTCATCATCTTCTCTGTGAACACTTCATTTGGACCTGTAGTGATTCACACTTTTCTAGAGGTGCAAGAAATGATTCTATTATCCAATTGAATGCAGAGGGATCCCCCCGTATCAGTTGGTGGTGGTGGTGGTGGTGTGTGTGTGTGTGTGTGTGTGTGTGTGTGTGTGTGTGTGTGTGTGTGTGTGTGTGTGTGTGTGTGTGTGTGTGTTAAAGAGAGAAAGAGACAGAGAGACAGATGCAGGTTGATATGTCTGTGGGTTTGAGCTGAGAGCTGGTCATAACACAGCAGTGGTAATTCATTTGCAATGCTTAGCATGCTAATAGCGATGGATGCTAATGCATCTAAAGCACAGCTGTCGGTATCATGGCAACAAGGTTCTGTGTTGCTATCTCGCTAGGCCGTCCGGAACAGCGTTTGTAGCTGCTACCTTGTTGCTACGGCAAGTGACTCACTAGGCAGCTGAAGGCAGTGAGACAGCAGGCAGCTGCCTTATGTTTCGGACATTGACAACACAGTGTAAGGATAAAAGAAACACACACACACACACACACACACACACACACACTAACACTCTTTCTCTCTCTCTCTCTCACACACACACATACAGTTTCCCCTTGAGGATCAATAAAGTATCTATTTATCTATCTATCTATCTATCTATCTCTATCACACACACACACAAACACACACACACACACACACACACACAAAGTGTACATCTTGTGTACAGGTCAGACAGAACAGACAAACCCCAGACATCTTTAACACAGTGTGCTTAAGTGTGCTTAAGTGTGTGTGTGTGTGTGTGTGTGAGAGAGAGAGAGAGAGAAAGAGAGGCTGAGGAAGAGAGGAAGAGGCAGAGAGAGAAACTTACAGTCATGCATTCAAGTGTGTGTGTGTGCGTGTGTGTGTGTGTGTGTGTGTGTGTGTGTGTGTGTGTGTGTGTGTGTGTGTGTGTGTTTGACTTCATGTGTACACAAACGTGCAGACTTACACCAGTGTCTCCAGTCTACAGTTTGGATGCTCCAGATCAGTAGAAAGCAGCTCCACTCCTGAATCTCCCACATTATTGTCACTCAGGTTCAGCTGTCTCAGACTGGAAGAGTTTGATCTGAGAGCTGAAGATAAAGCTGCACAGCTCTTCACTGTGAGGGAACAACTAATCAGCCTGCACACACACACACACACACACACACACACACACACACACACACACACACACACACACACACACACACACACACACACACACACACACACACACACACACACACACACACAAACACACACACACACACACACATTAACATTAAGGCATAGAGATGAGAATCACTCTTTTAAAACACAGACAACACAGTGTGAGGATAAACACACACACACACACAACACACACACACACACACACACACACAGACAAATACATGAAGTCAAATACATGAAGATGCCAATTTCTTTAACGGCCACCTACAGTACAGTTTACTAAATGGCGTTCACTAACGGAAGTTCTGGAGGAGCATGACGGAATTAGCCACGCCTCCTTCTTCAATCAGTCAGGCTACTTATTTGCAGTCTACCTGCTGAAGCTTCAGCAACGGCGTTACTCCGCTCGCAACCCACCACCTCCCCTTTCACCTCCCGTCTTCCATAGTAAAGAATAAAGGGTGCATGGTGGAATCCTGCCCGACTCCTGCCTGAGCAGTCGACTCTGGTGTGATTCCGCAAAGCACTTCAGGACCCTGGCCAGAGACTTCGCCAAACATGCTCTTCTATTATGCTTTTATGTCTTTGTACAAAATTTCGGAATGTGAACTAGTGAAACAATAGTTTGAGTGTACTTGTAAGAAGGGTGTCACCTGCACTCAAGCCTTATTCAGTGCTCACAGTCCAGGACCAAAGGATCAGAGAAGCTGGCTGAGCTACTTAGAAGAGACTAGACCCAGGGATGACCGGAGAACTTTTACACTTGCACTTACACTTACCTTCGTCTTCATCAGAGTAAACAAAAATAATAACGTTTTTAGCTTAATTTGCCTGAACTGATCAGCTTCAGAGTCATTGGAATGATTATTTGACTTGGGCTGAATAATGGCTGCCTTCCTTTCTCCTAGCGCCTTTGAGCGGAAAACACACGCTTGCAAGTTTGTGCCACCGGCCCGGTGACATTAACAAAAAGAAAGTCTCCAGCCTCGCGATCATGCTCATGAAAAGGCAGACAGACCGATTGAGGAGTGTTGTAAAATATACACGCTAAAGCTGTAGGGGAAGCTCTGCAGAGAAACCTTCAAGTGTAAAACGAGCGAAAAACAAAAAGCGAAAGCGAAAACAGCCAAATCGCCGAACCTGCATAGTTCCTCTTTAAACAGTGGAAATACTCCAGGTATTTTAACACTGGAAGGGAAACACTGGAAATACCTCAGGTCTTTACTCTCTCAGGGAACTGCATCAGTATCTAGATGGCAGACCATTCCAATTCAACATTCAAATATGTGTGTTATTCCCCTGAAATATCTGTATGAGTTGCTGTATTAATGACAAATCATACTGATGCATGCTGAATCCCCCTATATTACTTACAGTCATAGTAACTGTGACCATGAACTACAAATCCATAACATTATATAACACAATCTCAATTAACGTGTTTAGTCACTAGAGTCCAATACTCACTTGACTCGTTTAGATGCTTTGACCACTGGCAGCATCCTCAGCAGACCTGCATCTGATCTGGCAGTTGAACCATATCTCCCATAATCCTGCAGGTTAAACTCCTCCAGTTCCTGGTCTGACATCAGCAGCACAAAAGCCAGAGCTGACAGCTGGGAAAGAGAGAGATCCTCTCTGGGTTTTTTGTCCTTCCTCAAGTAGCCCTGGACCTCCTCCACCAGCGAGTGGTCATTCAGTTCATTCAGACAATGGAACAGGTTGATGCATCTCTCTGGGGTGGTGGTTTCTCTGATCTTCTCCTTGATGTACTTGACTGTTTCCTCTGTGTGTAATGAGCTGTTTCCTGACCTTGGCTGCAGGTCTTGTAAGTGTTTCTGATTGGACTCCAATGAGAGGCCCAGAAGAAACCTCAGGAAAAGATCCAGGTGTCCATGCTCACTGTTTAATGCCAGATCCACTGCAGTCCTGTATAGCTCATTGATGTTTTCATTCTTTGTCTTCAGAAAAGAAAAAACACCTCTTGGCTGTTGATCCAGTATATTGACTCCTCTGTTCTGGAATGTGAGGAACACATATAGAGCTGCTAGAAACTCCTGAATGCTCAGATGAACAAAGCAGAACACTTTCCCCTGGTACAGCCCAGCCTCCTCTCTGAAGATCTGAGTGCACACTCCTGAGTACACTGATGCTTGTCTGACATCTATGCCACACTCTCTCAGGTCTTTATGATAGAAGATCAGATTGCCCTTCTCCAGCTGTTGAAAAGCCAGTTTCCCCAGTGACAGAATGGTCTTCTGGTTCCACATGTTTTCATACTTCTGACTCCTATGTTTGGATTGTATGACCAGGAAGTGTGTGTACATTTGAGTCAAAGAGTTTGGAATCTCTCCACTCTCTGCTTCAGTCATGATGCTCTCCAGAACAGTGGCTGCCATCCAACAGAAGACTGGAATGTGGCACATGATGTAGAGGCTCCGGGATGACTTCAGGTGTGTGATGATTCTGTTTGCCAGTTCCTCTTTTGTGATTTTCTTCCTGAAGTACTCCTCCTTCTGTGGGTCACTGAAACCGCGGACTTCTGTTACCTGATTCACACACTCTGGAGGGATTTGATTGGCTGCTGCTGGTCGGGAGGTGATCCAAACAAGAGCAGAGGGAAGCAGATTCCCCTGGATCAGGTTTGTGAGAAGGACATCCACAGAGGCAGATTCTGTTGTGCTGTAGATGCATTCATTCTGCTGGAAATCCAGAGGAAGTCTGCTTTCATCCAGACCATCAAAGATAAATGCAATGTTGTATCGGTCCTTGTTGGAGAAGGCAAAGTCTTTTGTTTCAGTGAAGAAATGATGAATGAAGTCCAAAAGGGTGAAGTTTTTGTCTTTCATCAGATTCAACTCCCGAAAAGGAAGAGGAAATATGAAATGGATATTTTGATTTGCTTTGTCTTCAGTCCAGTCCAGAATGAACTTCTGCACAGAGACTGTTTTTCCAATGCCAGCCACTCCCTTTGTAAGCACAGTTCTGATGGGTTTGTCCTGTCCAGATAAGGGCTTGAAGATGTCCGTATATTTGATTGCTTTTTCCTCCTTTGTTACTTGTCTCTTGGATACCATCTCAATCTGTCTGATTTCATGTTCAGTATTCACCTCTACACTTTCCCCTTCTGTGATGTAGAGCTCTGTGTAGATCTTCTCTAGAAAAGTAGACTTTCCCTGCTTTGGGATGCCTTCACATACACTCTGACACTTTTTTGCGAGCCTATTTTTGAGCTCTTGTTGACATCTAGGAAGCAGTCCATCTGGATATAAAGACACATACAGTAATTAAGTCAGATGTATTACAGAAGTGTGTGAAGTGAGCCATTTGCAGTAGCACTTGTAGCCTTTATCAGAACATGTTGCAACAGATTACATCCTTTCAGTATCATGGCAGTTTGTGCCTAATGATCATTTTGGAACTTTCATCCAGTGAACTCACATAAGAATCTTATGAAGACATCAGAAATGATAGTTAAGAATAATAAATATCCCCACATCAACAATATACCTTCACCATACTAAGAGTTTGGCATGCTCAATGTCAGTTATTAGCTGTTAGCTAATTCGCTGGTTTGAATTGCATTGAGCTCAACAGCTAACAGCTAATAACTGACATTAAGCATGCCAAACTCTTAGTATGGTGAAGGTATATTGTTGATGTGGGGATATTTTAATTCCAAAGGCCAAGGGGATTTTATCAGGGTGCATAGTGTCCTGGATCCATGAAATAACTGGCCTTTAAAAATAAAAATAAAAATCCTCTATGGGAATTTAACATGGGCGTTCCAATACTTATGACCCCCTATATTTTAAGGAAAACATTTATTCATTTACAATACATTATTCATTCCCAAAGAAAATTGATGTCATTAAAGGTTGAATATTTCCTCATTGTTTCATTTAAGGCATTAAGATCAATTTCCAAAAGATGATTTTATATTAAACTTTAAGCATGTGTTCCAATACTTTTGGAGTTGACTGTAAACCCAGTTACTTTTGGCACGGATTGGATTAGATATCAATATTACAGAAGTGTGTGAAGTGAGCCATTTGCAGTAGCACTTGTAGCCTTTATCAGAACATGTTGCGACAGATTACATCCTTTCAGTAGTCATGGCAGTTTGTGCCTACTGATCATTTGGTAACTTTCATCCAGTGAACTCACATTATCTTATGAAGACGTCAGAAATGTTAGTTAAGAATAATATGACAAATATGACAATATGTTGTGAATTCAATCGCTCAAGGAATCCACTGATGTTTCAATCACTTCACTCAGAATACAAATAAATAAACCCAGTTATGTTTGGTACTGATTAGATTAGATTTCAGTGGAGTAATTAACTGAACATGACTTCTGCCAGATTCTTAAATGTTTTTCAAATTGTGTAACAAACTAAGCTCAGTAATGAATGAACAAATGACTCACATTTCTCCAGCTGCTGAGCGAGGATCTCCTGACTCATGTTCCTCAGGATGTGCACTGCAATCTTCAGAGCTCCATCTCTGGCATCTCTCTGGTCCTCCTCATCCTCATCTTCATCACAAGGGGATTCTGGGTAATCATGACTCAGGAGCTTCTTGAATCTCTTCAGTTCCGTCTTCATGAAGGTCATGACTTTTTCCTCAAGCTTCTGATTCTCGGAAACAAGACATTCCATCAGTAATGAAATAACATGAAGATTTGATCAGCAAACATTCTCTATTTGCTAGTTCACAAACATTCTCTATTTCTTCAGTGATTTCCAATTTATCACATCACACCATAAAAAGACCTGTGTAAACTAACTGTAGAATAGTGTTTTACATGGTCGTGATTATTTAGTTTCTGTCATCTGTGGATGAATATTTAATATGCGCGTGCACACACACACACAAACACACACACCATGAATAATGTAGACAGGTCTTTTTGATAGACTTTGCTGAGGGTCGGATGAATTGTTTGTTCTTCCTGTTGGATGCTGAAGGAAATAAGGACAGCAGATCAGCAGTCAGCAGAGTTTACAGGAAAATGTATGATGTACAATATTGCCACAAATATATATGCATTGAATAGGAAATCCTTAGGAAGGATTCTTACCTGGGATCAGGATGAATGCCTCCCTCTCTGAAGTTGGGGACCTCATCCTTGGAGTGGTCACTCTTCATGGACACACAGCTGTGTGCAGGGGAGTCTGGCCTAAGTGAGTAAACACATCATACAGCAGTACATCAATAAAATCATTTTTAATACGTATTCATGTTTGTATGTGTATGCGTTACATTCACCTATCTGCACTGGAAGAATTCAAACGTACCCAAAGATGTGACGCTACCGGAACAAGAAGTAAGGCGCTGCCTTCAAAAACAGTTGTTATGACCTCTAAAAGACTTGCTTGTTTTGAATTTCTTATATATTTACTGTATTACTCATTTATTCACTTATTTTCAATTACTTTCTTAAATAAGAAACATATTTTTGCTGGTGAAATGTGGAGTTTAAATTCCAACTACTCCAGTCTAATTTTAATCAATAAAACCAGGTTCACTAAAATTATGGCCTTTCACTAGCCTGCTCATGAAGATTTATGAATTGTACAAGATACCATCACTACATGGACTATACACTGTCTATAAGACACACATCATAGCATTCTTTTTTATTCACATTGTTAGTGTCCCAACTTTTTCAGAATTCAGGTTGTACAAGTATAGGGAGGGAAAGTAATCTCATCGCCATCTGGTGGTTGCGTTCCTAGAGGCTAGCGGGAGTGGATGGGATTTTCTTTTAGAAAAAATATATCTCGGCCCACGATGGGAAGTTAGTTAAATGCCTTCAATATGCTATGCATATAGGTCAGCTCTATTGCTTCTAGTGGTCATACTTTATTTTTTAGGATCAGTTTAATTGTTTTGAGTTTGTTTGTAACATGGTGATAACGAACTATAGTAGCTAGCTACAGTAGCATTTGACGTCACCAGTTTGGGCGCTTCATCTCCAACTGATCAAAACGGCAATTTGCTTAACTTGCTTATCATATTTTTGTAATAACAGAGAGCGATGTAAACCGCGTGGTAATTACCTTTATGTTGGGATAACTTGTGTTGTGCTCTTACTCACACAAGAGCTGGCAGTAAGTGTGATTGTCTACTAACTAACCAACTAGCTAACAGGCTAATAAACAAACCATGCTAGGTGAGTAACGTCGTCGAAGGGTGTCACTTCACTTGAAGTTGTAGTCCATTTATGAAATGAAACGAGCAATTAAGGTTTTTTTTTAAATAAGGCGAAATAGGGTCTGATATTTTCACAGTTAGTAGATTATTACAGTATGCAGACTGAAAAATATTTTTGGTGGATAAGATCGCTGGTATAGCTGCGTAGTATTTTGGAGTACATTGGAGCTGCTCTTCGATAGGAACGCAACCACTTGGGGCGCTGGTTTTCACTTTCCCTCCCTATGTCTCAACATTAGATGACATAAAGTCACATGCTCCGGAATTCTAACCTAGAAAATTAGATGCACCCTAGCGCCAGCAAATGGAATTCAAGCAACTCTGTGTTGGCTGGAAAAATCAAACTTCGAACGGGCCAATCACATTGTGTATCTAGAGTCTGTGGGCGGGCTTAACATAATGACGACTAACCTGCGACCATAAATTGCAACCGTTAAGCGTGAACAAAGATCATTAAGGGGCGGAGCAAGATACTTCATGAGAAGCCACTTCCTGGAACCCGAATCGCAAGAGGGGGGGTCAAAATCCCCCTTTGTGCAGAGCAGAGGCAGCAACTGTTCCATTGAAGTCTATGGACATAGATCAGAATTTCAACTATATGCTAAAATCTCCATTCTCTAGAGTTAGGAATGTGAATTTTGGGCATGGTTTCATGACCTTCAACCCCTTCTGACCACTTCAGGTACCTTTTTAGCATTTTTGAGCATTCCCGTCTGGAGAAAATCGACTTTATATCAGGTGTGCCCCTCTTGTTTATTCTGCTTATGTTGGCCGGTTGCTACGTACGCTCTACCTTGACAACACATTAGCCAGCCAGCTGAACCAAATCCTGATTTGTGCTAACGACGATCAGATGGCGCTGGGGTAACTTAATGAGAGCAGCGACATATTTCCATTATTCCATTGATGTTTTTATTCAATTCCTTGAAATGTATGCTTTGTGTGTGTTACTTCCATATTATAACTAATAAATGTAGAGGGCTTGAAAGAGCAGCAAGATTATTTTGGAACATCATCAAGCATTGATAATCGAGTGCTTGATTTTGTACACCTGTGGAAAGGGACCTGATGAAACCCATGAATACGTCTGACACGCAATGACGCGCCTCTTTATGCAGAGGAAGTGATCCCCGTTTTGCGCCCATAGACATGAACTACGACGACGTATCTTGCTACGCCTTAAGGATCTTTGGCGTGAATTCCCCATCCTGCTACTTCAAAACAAGAAGATGATTGGTTGTAGCACTACCCTACTGAGTGGAGAGGGAATTTGAAAGACAACCGTTTATCCCACCCCTCAGATTGAGCCCTGCCTACGGTGAGTTCCCACCCCTCAGATTGAGCCCGGCCTACGGTGAGTTCCCAGCTTCAGGCTCGTCCGGCTAGCGGAAGGCGGTCCAGCTACAGGAATTCATATCTGCAGACATTATAATCTTTCTTTCCAGATGGAGACCTGTTCTTACCTGGCTTCAGGATGACTGCCTCCCTCTCTGAAGTTGGGGACCTCACCCTTGGAGTTGTCGCTCTTCATGGACACACAGCTGGGAGCAGGGGAGTGTGTCCTCTCATCCACTGGCCTTCAGCAAAGTAAACACATCATACAGCAGAAACTCATTAACTGCTCAGGATTCCACATCCAGATATTTTAAGGACTATAGTCTTTCTTTCCAGGTGGAGACCTGTCTTACTTGACATCAGAGATCATGTTCATAATGTATCATGCATAATCCCAGTGAGAACAGAGCTCACCTTGAATGTCCATGGCCACCAGCAGAGGCTCCATGCTGACTCATATTTGAGGCAGAGCTGCAGTCACTTCCTCATCAGCACCACGAAGAACAGAATATTTGAGAACTGCAAAAAGAGGTCAACAAAATGTGAAATAGCCTACAGTACAATGCCAGTGAACTGAGTACAGTAGCTATTAACACATTTGCAGGTTCACTTCATGGCATATGCAGGGTTTCCCCCAGAAAATTTGTTAGTTAAGGTGGTGTCTGTCCAGGGGAAGGGGGCGTCGCCGTAGCGTCCCCACCGCATCGCCGCCACTGCCCTACGATGGGGGGGGTCGAGACCGTTGGTTGAACTGCAGCCGAGACCGAGTGACAACGACCGAGTCTTTCAGGAAGCAAGTCTGAGTCGAGACCGAGTCTTAAAGGAGTCAAGGCCACATCAAGACCAACCAAATAAAGGGGTTTTCATAATTTACATCACCAAGGATCATATAACAGTTCAATTCCCAAAGGGTAGAGAGGGGATTGTTGGCTACAGGAGCAGTCTAGCACACACTTATCTAAATAACTTCTTTTCTGATTTACTTAAAGACAAGGAGGTCAGCTGAAGTAAAAAATTTGTAGGCTGTCAGCATGTTGAAAATGTTGAATTTTGACACTAATGACAGCTATATACCTGGATTTCACATTCATTGTATCAGATTTAATTGAATCAGCAACCAATTAAACATCATTAACACAATTTAGACAATATTATACCTTAAAAGTGTAAGTTTATAACTCCAATGCAGGGCCTTTTGTATCTTTCAAAACCTTTGCACTGCTCAGCATAGCACCATAGGATATATTTTAAAGCCAGTCAATATTATAATATTCTATTAAAACCAAGAATATTTGTAATGGTGGATATTTTAGAATATATCATGAAATAAAGATGAAACTGTATGAACATGTAACATTGCGACTGTATGGTAAAGTATGGTAAAGTTAGTGAATTGTGATTTAGTAGCCTAAAGCTGCAATTCTTTGATTGGAGCTGTATTTGTGCCTGTTGCTCATATAGCCTAAGAGAGCCGGAACGTTTTTAATGCTTTTAAAAACATAATTAGCGAGATCGTACCGCATTGAACGCTAATATTTTGTCACTAGCAACCAAATCTGTCATCTGTCAAATACAGTTGCATGTTCAGCTCTGAACAAAAACATTCAGGAATTATTTCTACAAAACGGAAACGTGCGTCCCGCCCGGTCGGGATGAATGAAACTGGCATGGAGACAAGAGGCTATGTTTAAAGTTTAAACTAGCCTGTGTAAACCTCAGACAATTTCAGTATTGTACAACACGTGAATGAATAGCCGTCACAAGTTGTTGTTAGCTGTAGGCTAGATGGCACAAGTGTTTGTCACAACAAATTACAAGATGCAGTGGGCTATGCATTCATAGTAGACGAGTGATTAAAAAAAAAAGATAAAGCGCTCAAAAGTGTTATGCCGCTCATCCCACACATTTGGTAGATTCAACGGAGAACCATTCCTGTGAGAGTCGTCAAATCTAGCAAGGTTTAGGCTATTTGTGTTCGCAGTCACTGAGATATGCGTGGCAGTGGCACCTGACCTGATATCAAATACTCATGCTGAATGAGCGCGTCGCCTGTGCGCATAGGCCAACTCGATTTGAAAAAGTTTCTTTTCTTTATGCGTTCTACAGAGAAGGGAGACTAGCGGCTACGGTTTGGAATGACATGGAGAAAACATGACAGAGTAATACGGCGAATATCACTATGCATAATATAGTTAGTTACCCAGCTAGCAATTACACGCGGGCCGCTTCCGTAAAACCTCCGGCGCTGTCGGCTGAGTTGCGGCATCGGCGCCCTGCTAGAAATTAGGAGCGGGCCGCTTCCGCAAAACCTGCGGCGCTGTCGGCTGAGACTCGTCCTCGGCTGAGTAGTGGCAACCACAATTGGGCCAGGTCATTTTGCCACCTGCAGGCCGCTGCTCGACAGCTGTTAACTGGGCGCTCGGCTCAGACCCTTTTTACCAGTATGAAGCCGATTTCAACGGCTACTGCAGCAATCGTCAAGCACGCAGTCAGCTCAAGTCATCACTGGAGTGTGCATAACTTTGGATGAGAGAAGACGCCTGACTTCTGCTGATTCTGCGAAATACGGTGAACTTGAGGTAAGTCTTGTTTAACATTCCCTATAAAGCATCAACAATTGAGTTCCCTTAACATTTTACATAAACTACTACATTCGTGTTATTACTAATGAAATGTTGACCCACTTTGTCCGCGAAGTTCCTTCGTCCTATCCCTCCAGATGAAACGAAAAGAAAGAATTCAGAAATGTAATTCAATTAACAATCAGACAACAACCGAAAATTCTTAATCATGCCGGATTAAAGTATAGGCTATAAAGGGGGATCAATAAGGTGTAACGATAGCTGTTTAGCTCAAAGGTAAACATTGGCTATGGGGCTAAAACTAGCTGGGATGTTAGCTCATATTTCTTTGCAGCTTGGATGCAATATATGGGTTATTTACGAGCTCAGTCTTCGACTTGTGGAAGAAAATAAATTGGAACAAAATCCTACAACTGACTTATTTCATTTTTATTCTGAAAACTGGTGTCTCGTGTTTCTTTCTCATACTTTTGTACTGGTCCAGTAGGCTAGCATATTACGGTTACAGAGACGTGCTACACTCAATCAACTAGCTAACATGCTGCCGTCTTTTTTTTCTCAGATGCAGTCCGCCGGAATTCCCTGACTAAAGACTCCACAGAAAAGCTCTTCAGCACCCGGTGGATATAGCTGACCTCCGACAGAGATGGTGAAGCCAGAGCAAACCGGTAGACATCGTAGATAAGTTTCAAACTCAAATGCAGTGGACTAGTTAAATGTTTCAAAGTATTTGAACTGTTGGTTTTACATGAATGCTGTGATGTATAGTCCAATAAAAATGCTTTAAACTTGAAAACTGTCTGATTTATATGCAGATTAGGCATATCTTGTATAAAGAACTGCTTAGCAATTCTAGTATTAACTTGACACGAATGGAAATCAATAAAACCCAGACAATGAACTGGACGGGGGGCTTACATCGGGGTTCCGCAATAGGGCCTCATTACAGCCGAGCGCTCGGAGAGCAATCGGACCTAGATTCATGCCGAGGATTGGCCGAGTGTTTTCGCCTTAATCGGGCCGCGTTACAGCCGAGCGCTCGTAGAGCAATCGGTCCTAGATTCATGCCGAGGATTGGCCGAGTGTTTTCGTTTTAATCGGGCCGCGTTCGGCCCGCACAATTTTTGCTGCCTGGGTATTTATTTATTTCTTGAAGACGCTAGTTAAGGCGGCAGCCCTGTGTTGTTAAGGCAGGAAAGCGCTGCCGGTGTTCTAGTTTGACTGGTTTTCATGTTAACTGGTGATATTTGCATAACATCAGTGAATATTCAAAAAGGCCCTGCCTACTTCTTAAACGCGTTCTGCTCTGCCTCCGCCCCTTAGAGTTTGTATTTTCACAAAATGCTTTCAAGTGAGAGAAAATAATGGATAGCATATGGCTGAAAGCATCACCAGCTTATGTCTAATACATGTTCGTCTAAGCATTAATCACACAAATACGACACATGCTATGCTAATAGCAAAAAATGAAATGAAACAATGTAGCCTAGCTACCTGGCGATGGCTGGATTCGAACCGTGGATGTCGTGAAGAAAAATATCCTATCTACGGTGGCTTATACACCTACGCTACGAGCTGCTGGAATAACATGGTGATTTTTACCAATTTATTGGGCTTTTAGTCAAAGTTAACACAGGTTAACATACTGTGAGAAATATACGCCTATGTTAACTGGTGATATCACAATTTAACATGGGCATGCAAGTCTCGAAACATAGCCTAAAGTAGGCTCATCTTGCTTCAACTAGCCTAAACAGGCATGATCCCTTCCACTTTATTCTGTTTTTGGGATAAAATGAACAAGTAAGGCAAAAATGTGATCATTTCATTGTTAAATTGTGAATCATCTCACAGAATGTCACATGCGTATCTCGAACAGATTTTTAAAAGGCTATGCTGCTCGTAGCCTGTTGCAAAACATTCTTCAGATGTATTGCTAATGAACGTAAGCTATACTTAAATATTGATCGGCTGACAAACATTGTCACAACATAACATATAGCTATTCATTTATTGGGAAGACCACCATGTATTAAATATCCTAACTTCATTTCAGCAGATTTGTGGCGCAATCGAGTAAGGGCGTACAGATACAAATCTTGACGTTTTAATGAGCAGTTCGAGGCCCAGTGATCTTCATGTTTTTTGCATTAGATAACGTGTTTCTGTCCCTCAAAATGAAC
>NC_085000.1:33094836-33097336 GCF_963854185.1 Sardina pilchardus | reverse complement strand
AACCACAATCATCACTTTTCTAAGAGTGCCCTAGCTTTCTGCCTCCTGTTCAGCTGCAGCGGCACACCTGCAGTACCATCACTTCCCCTCTTGGCCACTAGATAGAGCTGTGGAGCAGGAGGCCCTTCAGGTTGGAGACTGCAGGAGCAGAAGGAGACTGGAGTCTGACTGGTGGAGAGATGAGTCCCTCACTTTCTGCACTCTTAGTATGTGTATTAGAGTAGGAGCATATCTCACATCCTGCACTGTTAGCGTTAGCTACAATAGGAACACATGTCACATCCTGCACTGTTAGCGTTAGCTACAATAGCAGCTGATCTCACATCCTGCACTGTTAGCGTTAGCTACAATAAGAGCTGATCTCACATCCTGCACTGTTAGCTTTAGTTACAATAAGAGCTCATCTCACATCCTGCACTGTTAGCGTTAGCTACAATAAGAGCTCATCTCACATCCTGCACTGTTCAGGCATGCAAACTCCTCACCTTTCGGCGAAATTCGCCGTTTTGAATAAAAAATAGGCGACTTACATGATTCGTGCAGATCCGATGACAAAATATTTAGGGAGGGGGGGGGGGGGGGGGGGGGGGTCAAGGTGAGTTGAATTTACAACTGAGATTAGAAATCATAACTGTTATGACAGTTAGCGAAATGAGACAAAAATGTAGACATAACAAGTTCTTTTGATGAAGAATACGTGCAGTTTGAACCATCTAGATCGGCAAAAGGTGAAGCAAATAGGCAGACTTCTGAACTCCTGACTTTAAGCCAAATCTCTCCTTCACTCTCTCCTTCTCCTCTCCTTCACCCTCTCCTCCTCTTCATCACTCTCTCCTCCTCTCTCTCCTCCTCCTCTCCTCCTCCTCTCCTTCACCCTCTCCTCCTCTTCATCACTCTCTCCTCCTCTCCTCCTCTCCTTCACTCTCTCCTCCTCTCCTTCACTCTCCTCCTCTTCATCACTTCTCCTCCTCCTCTTCATCACTCTCTCCTCCTCCTCTTCATCACTCTCTCCTACTCTCCTCCTCCTCTCCTCCACTCTCCATCACTCTCCCCTATCACCCACCTCTCTGTCTGTTTCTTCTATTTTTATCTTTCCTTCTTTCACAACTTTTCTCTACATGTTTTTCTCTTCCCTCTCCTCCTCTCCTCACACACATGCATACACATGCGCACACACACACGCACACGCACACGCACACACACACACACACACACACACACACACACACACACACAGACACACATACTCTCTCTCTCTCTCACACACACACACACACACACACACACACACACACACACCTCTGTTCTAGGCTCTCTGCCTTCCTCTTCCCCTCCCATGTCTCCCCTCCCTTCGTCTCCTCACCCCTCTCCATATCTCCTCTTCTCCTTTCTTCCTCTCCTCCTCTCCTCTCCTCTTCACCTCTCTTTTCTTCCTCCCCTCCTCCTCTTCCCCTCTCTTCTCTTCTCTTCTCAGGCCCTAACCCCTCCGTCTCTCCTCTCCTCCTCTCTCCTCCCCTCTTCCCCATGTCGAGCTCTGCTGTGCAGTGTGTGGTGCTGAATGCTGATTCTCTGGTGTACACCATGCCCATAAATGCTGTGTGTGTGTGTGTGTGTGTGTGTGCGTGAGTATGCGCGGCGCTCATAAATCTCGGCGTGTAAAAGCAGCATGATGTATGGTCCTGTGCGAGGGTCGTATGTCATCGCCTAGACGACATGAGGGCTCCTGTGCCCCAGCTCTCCCCCACGCACCCCGCTACACACCCCGCTACACACCACGCTACACACACCACACTTGTTCAGCAATCTGTTTTGGGTGTGGAGGTGTGTGTCTTTGTGTGTCTCCACTGTATGTGTGTCTTTGTGTGTGTGTGTATGTGTGTGTTTTCGTGTGTGTGTGTGTGCGTGTGTGTGTGCGTGTGTGTGTGCGTGTGTGTGTGCGTGTGTGTGTGTGTGTGTGTGTGTGCATGTGTGTGTGTGCAGTAAAAGCAGTCTTTGTGTGCCGTGGGGATTAGGGATGAAGTCAGCACTCAGCTCCAGCTCCTCATCTCATCTTTAGCAGTGGGCTAAGCTGTTGAACGGGCAGAGCAAGAATCACACACACACACGCACGCATCTGTAAAAGTCCCTTCACACACACTCCCACAAGGACACACTGGTAGAGGAGGAACAGAGAATGGGCTTTATGTCAGAGACACACACACACACACACACAAACACACACACACACGTCTCTTGAGAGTGGGCTTCATGTGAGAGAACAGTGCAGCGGCCCCATAACTCAGCACCAGCGGAGGTGGACATCAACCGCAGGGTCAGGATGTGATGGGTCAACTGAGGAGGCTCAAGGGTGCAGTGCCCAAAGGGGAGGCTGAGTCTGTGTGTGTGTGTGTGTGTGTGTGTGTGTGTGTGTGTGTGTGTGTGCGTGTGTGCGTGTGTGCGTGCGTGCGTGCGTGCGTGCGTGCAGCAGGGCTCACTTCTGATTGGCCACTAGGGGTGGCAC
>NC_085000.1:33072336-33077336 GCF_963854185.1 Sardina pilchardus | reverse complement strand
ACCTCCACCACACACTCCACCCAGACTAAAGCTAGTTCTGCTCCTCCTCCTCCACACACTCCACCCAGACTACAGCTAGTTCTGCTCCACCACACACTCCACCCAGACTACAGCTACTTCACCTCCACCACACACTCCACCCAGACTAGCGCTAGTTCTGCTTTTGATGCAAAGGACGTTCACAGAAAACATCCATCTCTATTAGTTGCTCTCTCCAGGTACTCATGCCATTCTACTCATGTACTCATTCCAATGCAGCAGGGTCCGTGGGCCCATAAACAAGTCTCCAGCGGGACCGGTCCCTGCCTCTTACTTACTGAGGCCCATAAACAAGTCTCCAGCGGGACCGGTCCCTGCCTCTTACCTACTGAGGCCCATAAACAAGTCTCCAGCGGGACCGGTCCCTGCCTCTTACCTACTGAGGCCCATAAACAAGTCTCCAGCGGGACCGGTCCCTGCCTCTTACCTACTGAGGCCCATAAACAAGTCTCCAGCGGGACCGGTCCCTGCCTCTTACCTACTGAGGCCCATAAACAAGTCTCCAGCGGGACCGGTCCCTGCCTCTTACTGACTGAGGCCCATGAACAAGTCTCCAGCGGGACCGGTCCCTGCCTCTTACCTACTGAGGCCCATAAACAAGTCTCCAGCGGGACCGGTCCCTGCCTCTTACCTACTGAGGCCCATAAACAAGTCTCCAGCGGGACCGGTCCCTGCCTCTTACTTACTGAGGCCAACCAACCAGACTCACTCATCAATAATAAACAAATTAGGAAGAGGAGGGGTTTTGGTGAATTACACACACACACACACACACACACACACACACACACACACACACACACACACACACACACACACACACACACACACACACACACACACACACACACACACACACACACACACACACACACACACGAGAGATCTGTCTCCATCACGGCTTGTAAACAGCAGCTGGGTGCACACCTGGTCAGGTGTGTGCTTTCTGCTTTGACTGAGGACACACAGTCTCTCTGGGCCTGGTGGGACGTCTCTCTCTCTCTCTCTCACACACACACACACACACACACACACACAGACACACACAGACACACACACACACCCAAATGAGGACACAGCGTCCCTTTGGACCTGACAGGGTGTCAGCAGCGTGTCACAGAAGTTCACAGTCAAAGTCCAAGTGTTCTTGATGGGACCGTGAGCTGCTGAGGCCTCTGGGTCTGTCCTGGAAGTGCCCTGTAACTGCCCTCTAACTGCCCTCTAAACTGCCAACTAACTGCCAACTAACTGCCCTCTAACTGCCCTCTAAACTGCCAACTAACTGCCCTCTAACTGCCCTCTAAACTGCCAACTAACTGCCCTCTAACTGCCCTCTAAACTGCCCTCTAAACTGCCAACTAACTGCCCTCTAACTGCCCTCTAAACTGCCCTCTAACTGCCCTCTAAACTGCCAACTAACTGCCCACTAACTGCCCTCTAAACTGCCAACTAACTGCCCACTAACTGCCCTCTAAACTGCCAACTAACTGCCCTCTAACTGCCAACTAACTGCCCTCTACTGCCCTCTAACTGCCCACTTTAACATCCTCAACCTTCATAACTACCCCAGGCATTAGTGCAGTAAACATCACACAACACCGAGGAAGACAACAGGAAACAGGGAACAGGAAACAGCAGTCAGCAGTCTCAGCAGTCTAAACAGTCTCAGCAGTCTAAACAGTATCAGCAGTCTAAACAGTCTCAGCAGTCTAAACAATATCAGCAGTCTAAACAGTCTAAACTAAACAGTCTAAACAGTCTAAACAGTATCACCAGTCTAAACAGTCTCAGCAGTCTAAACAGTATCAGCAGTCTAAACTAAGCAGTCTAAACAGTCTCAGCAGTCTAAACAGTTCAGCAGTCTAAACAGTATCAGCAGTCTAAACTAAGCAGTCTAAACAGTCTCAGCAGTCTAAACAGTATAAGCAGTCTAAACTAAGCAGTCTAAACAGTCTAAGCAGTCTAAACTAAACAGTAGGCTAACAGCAGTCTAAGTGGTGTGGATCTGACGGCTCTGGCAGGAGAGCACAATGAAGCCCCGTGAAGGCTGGAACACACACTGCTGCTGGGAAAGGGGAAAGAGATGGGAGTGTGTGTGTGTGTGTCTGTGTACTTGTTTGTGTGTGTGTGTGTGTGTGTGTGTGTGTGTGTGTATACTGTACATATGTGTGTGTGTGTGTGTGTGTGTGTGTGTGTGTGTGTGTGTGTGTGTGTGTGTGTGTGTGTGTGTGTGTGTGTATGTGTGTGTGTGTGTGTGTGTGTGTGTGTGTGTGTGTGTATGTGTGTGTGTGTGTGTGTGTGTGTGTGTGTGTGTGTGTGCAGACCAGAGCACACTGCCTGTATAAATATTACATCCAAAAGAGCAGGGCACTACAGAGCCCCAGGCTTCACGCTCACCTACCGCCCTGCTTTTCAGGAGTGTGTGTGTGTGTCTTTCAGCGTGTGTGTGTGTGTGTGTGTGTGTGTGTGTGTGTGTGTCTTTCAGCGTGTGTGTGTGTGTGTGTGTGTGTGTGTGTCTCAGCGTGTGTGTGTGTGTGTGTGTGTGTGTGTGTGTGTGTGTGTGTGTGTGTGTGTGTGTGTGTGTGTGTGTGTGTGTCTCAGCGTGTGTGTGTGTCTTTCAGTTTGTGTGTGTGTGTGTGTGTGTGTGTGTGTGGAGCTGGAGCCTTTGGCCATCTCTGGTCTTTGATGAATAAAGTAACAGTATATTTCATAGATTTGTGTGTGTGTGTGTGTGTGTGTGTGTGTGTGTGTGTGTGTGTGTGTGTGTGTGTGTGTTTGTGTGAAAGAGAAAATGAGGGAGAAAGAGAAAGAGAGACAGAAAGAGAAGGAGCTTCCAAGAATTGCTGTATGACATGCACGACTTTATTCATCTGCTGGACACACACACACACACACACACACACACACACACACACACACACACACACACATACCTCAAGGTCTGCCATGGAGAACAGGCAAACATCCATCAGTGGTGAATAAAACACCCTCCTCATCATGCTGGTCGTGTGTGTGCATGTGTGCGTGTGTGTGTGTGTGCGTGTGTGCGTGTGTGTGTGTGTGTGTGTGCGCGTGTGTGCGTGTGTGCGTGCATGCGTGCGTGTGTGTGTGTGTGTATGGTGAATAACACACTCCACTTATCATGCTGGTGGTGTGTGTGTTGCTGGTGAGTAACACACCCAGATCCTCCAGGACTGTGTGAGGGTTTGCTGGGCCTGAAATTGTGATTGGAATTGCAGTGATTCCCAGTGATAGAAATGAGGTGGAACTAGTGCATGCAGTAACCCCACGGCTTAGCACAGCAATAAGAGACCAATGGAGCTGCACTTGCATGAAACCCTTGACTTCGCCTGAATCACAAAGTCCTAGAGGGACTACATCTCCAAAGACCTCCCAAGGTCTATCTTATCAGAGCGTGGATGCAAAACTGTTCTGTGTTTTGGTAAGGGAGTTGAGTCTAAACAGGCTAAACAGAATCAGCAGTCTAAACTAAACAGTATCATTAGTCTAAACAGTCTAAACAGTCTAGGCAGTCTAAACAGTATCAGCAGTCTAAACTAAACAGCAGGCTGTCAGCAGTCTAAGTGGTGTGGATCTGACAGGGCTCTAGCAGATGAGCACAATGAAGCTATCTTATCAGAGTGTGGATGCAAAACTGTTCTGTGTTTTGGTAAGTGACTTGAGAGGGTGTTCTAGTTGTTGTGGTTTCAGGCAGTCAGGCAGTTTTAGTAGGAGAGCTAACCCCAGCTTCACTTCTTAGTAGGAGAGATAACCGCAGCTTCACTTCTTAGTAGGAGAGATAACCGCAGCTTCACTTCGCATGCGGCTCTTTAGCGCAACCCTGGTGGCTCCCTGGAGTGTCTTCAAAAATTTATGAAAATGAATGGGGGGATTTTTGTTTGTTTGTTTTAATATGGTTTCTGTGTGAGGACAAACATTCTTAACGTTTTCCAATGTTGTAAAAATGTGCATGATAAATATTCAAGTTCAACATTTCTGTTAACGAAGATTTGATAGTCTGCGACACACGTTTCAGGGCGGCGCCGTGCCATGCAGGTGGCTGTAAACCTATGGTTGTAAACAAACCGGCGGGTGTGTCAGCATAGGCCATGCCATGGATCCCAAAGTTAAAAAGAGAAAGATAGCCGATGAGATCAGAGAATTTAAGGCAGAATGGACCGAACACTGAATCATTGCTTTCATTGCCATTGCGGAAGGATTGCCATTTAGAAAGACATTTTCAGGGAAGGCATGCTAGATTTGCAGCCGACTACCCAGTTGGGACTGAGAGAAAAGTGCGATTGCAGTAGCCTACTTCTGGAGAAATTTTGTTGCAACCTGAGAGATATTAAAACGTGGAAAACAACGGTTCACGGATGGTGATTATACGAAGTTGAACTTAAAGCACCATAAACAGCGGAGTAGTCACGTGGTGTGTCATTCTCTCCGAGATGCGCTGCAGGGAAAACATTTCATCATGAAAGCTCATCATGTAGCCTCGTTGTAGCCTACTTAGTCATTATAATAGTAGGCTGATATAGATAATATACACTTACAGACTGTGTTGCCTTCATATAAGTCTTATATAAGGCTTTTCATTTTTTGCGGCTCCAGACAGATTTGTTTTTTGTTTTTTTGGTCCAAAATGGCTCTTTGAACATTTTGGGTTGCCGACCCCTGTCTTAGTAGGAGAGATAACCGCAGCTTCACTTGTGGCAGGCTGTGCCTGTGGTGGTGGCCTGTTATGCTGAATAGGAACTAACAGAGCAAGTGCACAAATCAGCTTTATTGCAGAGTGCTTTGGATGAGGACGGTGCTATCTAAAGTACTGTAAGGACGGTGCTATCTAAAGTACTGTAAGGACGGTGCTATCTAAAGTACTGTAAGGACGGTGCTATCTAAAGTTCTGTAAGGACGGTGCTATCTAAAGTACTGTAAGGACGGTGCTATCTAAAGTTCTG
>NC_085000.1:33057336-33059836 GCF_963854185.1 Sardina pilchardus | reverse complement strand
CATCTACACATCTCCACATCTCCACATCTACACATCTACACATCTCCACATCTACATGTCCTCTACACATCTACACATCTACACATCTCCACATCTCCATGTCCTCTACACATCTACACATCTCCACATCTACACATCTACACATCTACACATCTCCATGTCCTCTACACATCTACACATCTACACATCACCATGTCCTCTACACATCTACACATCTACACATCTCCATGTCCTCTACACATCTACACATCTACACATCTACACATCTACACATCTACACATCTACACATCTACACATCTCCATGTCCTCTACACATCTACACATCTACACATCTCCACATCTACACATCTACACATCTCCACATCTCCACATCTACACATCTACACATCTACACATCTCCATGTCCTCTACACATCTACACATCTACACATCTCCACATCTCCACATCTACACATCTACACATCTACACATCTCCACATCTACACATCTACACATCTACACATCTACACATCTACACATCTACACATCTCCACATCTACACATCTACACATCTCCATGTCCTCTACACATCTCCACATCTACACATCTCCACATCTACACATCTACACATCTCCACATCTCCATGTCCTCTACACATCTCCACATCTCCACATCTCCACATCTACACATCTACACATCTCCACATCTACACATCTACACATCTACACATCTACACATCTACACATCTCCATGTCCTCTACACATCTACACATCTCCATATCCTCTACACATCTACACATCTACACATCTCCATGTCCTCTACACAACTACAAGTGTCCATTTCCACATCAAAAACAAGTTCTGTGTTCTTTGTTCTGTCTTCATGGCCAGGTTCTGTGTTCTTTGGTTCTGTGTTCTGTCCTCATGGCCAGGTTCTGTGTTCCAATGGTGTATCTTCTGCTCCCTGTTCCCTGTCTCCTTTTGTTACGGCTACACCTCACACACCAACAACATGTCTTTGCAGTCGTAGCTGCTGGTACACACGTAGGTATGTGTGTGTGTGTGTGTGTGTGTGTGTGTGTGTGTGTGTGTGTGTGTGTGTGTGTGTGTGTGTGTGTGTGTGTGTGTGTGTGTGTGTGTGCGTGTGTGTGTGCGTATGTGTGTGTGTCTGTGTGTGTGTATGTGTGCGCATGTGTGTGTGTGTGTGTGTGATGCAATAAGGTGAAATCTATTGCCTGAGGAGAAATGGTTGTTTGTGTTATAAAACTAAGAGTTTTCATTGAATGATATTGGAAAGCAGTGTCTGGTCTGGTCTGGTTTAGCTTTAATATTTTGAAGAATCAACACAGCCTGCCCTGCCCAACACAGGGGCCTGCCGTCAGGATTAGTGTCCGCTGAGCTAGCTGTGCCCGTGTGTGTGTGTGTGTGTGAGTTTGTGTGTATGTGTGTGTGTGCATGGCTGCGTGCATGCGTGTGTGTGTGTGTGTGTGTGTGTGTATTTGTGAGTGCAACTCTAACTGTGTTGTTGCAACGTCGGACTCAATTCACAGAACAGTTTCATTGGCTTCAAACTTTACAACTCTGATCTCTTATAGTTCTTTACAGTTGCCTAGTTACAGCCTATAGAGGAACAGGGCAGATAGAGTAGAGGAACAGGGCAGGTAGAGTAGAGGAACAGGGCAGGTAGAGGAACAGGGCAGGTAGAGTAGAGGAACAGGGCAGATAGAGGAGCAGGGCAGGTAGAGGAACAGGGCAGGTAGAGTAGAGGAACAGGGCAGATAGAGGAGCAGGGCAGGTAGAGGAGAGGAACAGGGCAGGTAGAGTAGAGGAACAGGGCAGATGGAGGAGAGGAACAGGGCAGATAGAGGAGAGGAACAGGGCAGATAGAGGAGAGGAACAGGGCAGATAGAGGAGAGGAACAGGGCAGATAGAGGAACAGGGCAGGTAGAGGAGCAGGGCAGATAGAGTAGAGGAACAGGGCAGATAGAGGTGAGGAACAGGGCAGGTAGAGGAGGGGAACAGGGCAGGTAGAGGAGAGGAACAGGGCAGATAGAGGAGAGGAACAGGGCAGGTAGAGTAGGGGAACAGGGCAGATAGAGGAGCAGGGCAGGTAGAGGAACAGGGCAGGTAGAGTAGGGGAACAGGGCAGGTAGAGGAACAGGGCAGATAGAGTAGAGGAACAGGGCAGGTAGAGTAGGGGAACAGGGCAGGTAGAGTAGGGGAACAGGGCAGGTAGAGGAGAGGAACAGGGCAGGTAGAGTAGGGGAACAGGGCAGATAGAGGAGCAGGGCAGGTAGAGGAGAGGAACAGGGCAGGTAGAGGAGAGGAACAGGGCAGGTAGAGGAACAGGGCAGGTAGAGGAACAGGGCAGGTAGAGTAGGGGAACAGGGCAGATAGAGGAGAGGAACAGGGCAGGTAGAGGAGAGGAACAGGGCAGATAGAGGAGAGGAACAGGGCAGGTAGAGTAGGGGAACAGGGCAGATAGAGGAACAGGGCAGATAGAGTAGAGGGACAGGGCAG
>NC_085000.1:33039836-33044836 GCF_963854185.1 Sardina pilchardus | reverse complement strand
CCCTGCAGTGAGTTTTATAGAGGCGTGTACGGCAGTGCTCACTAACTCTTGACTGAACTCAATTGGCAGCACCTGTTTTCAAGCAGTAGCCTGCCCTGTGCAACGACTTTAATTGGCACAATTAGGCCAGTGACTATTGAGATCTGGGACAAAACATACCAATAGACCTCTGAAGTTGGCCTACAAAAAAACTACCATCCTTGCTCAACAGATCCATTATCTTGAGATGTTTTCCATGAGGAAATAACATGGAGATTTTGAATTATCGCACCTGTTAAACTCTCACAGGGATGATGAAATGGGAAATGCAGACGTTTAGCTCCACACGGCACACTTTGGTCTTTGCTACCCCTGAGCTAACTTGCAACTTGCCATAGGCAATTAGCTTCAATTAACACCCGGATCTCCTTATATGGGCAAAGATGGCAGCTATTGGCTCCTTTTTATAGGCGAACTTCAGAGGTCTGTAATCGCAGAGTGCTATGAGCTTGATCAAGACCATGAGCAGCCGTGGCCTACTGGTTAGGGCTTTGGGCTTGTAACCTGAGGGTTGCCGGTTTGATTCCCGACCAGTCCACAGATGAAGTGCCCTTGAGCAAGGCACCTAACCCCTCACTGCTCCCCGAGCGCCGCTGGTTGGGCAGGGAGCTCACTGCTCAAGGTTGTGTGATTCACTTCACTGTGTGCTGTGTGTTCACTAATTTGGTTAAATTGGGTTAAATGCAGAGAACTGAATTTCCCTCACGGGATCAAAAGAGTATATATTCTATCTATTCTATTCTAGAAGGTTTCCATCAAGAGAGTGGAATAGATGTGCAGACTGTAGCTTTGCATCAAGAGACTGGTGTAGATGTGCAGACTGTAGCTTTGCATCAATAGAGTGGTGTAGATGTGCAGACTGTAGCTTTGCATCAAGAGAGGGATGCAGGAGGGTTTAAGGATCAATAAAAAGTATGAACCATTACTATTGCAATTAGTTTAAGTTTTGGCCCTTTTTTGAGCTAGATTGACTGGCCTATCAGGCGACCCAACAGGCCAGCACTAAACTCCGAGCGTGATAAACAAAATGGGATATTTCAGGAGGTAAAAGCCCCGGCATGAACCAAAAGAGATTTTGTTAGAATCTACACACCTACTGAAAAATCTAATGTTCATTTATCAAATGTTTAAGGTAATAAAAAAAATATCGTAGTTTTCGAATTTTAGAACAAAAGGGACGATACTTTGTGCTTTTACGATATTTTGCATTTACTGCTACATCTCCTGAACAAAACTGATTGCACAGAAAGGAGTGTGTCTACTCCTGCTTTCATAGTCAGTGATTACAGTTCTACTATACACATCATTTTTATTCCCTGGAGGCCATGTTCCTTTCAGTCATATATTATGCATCATATCTTAGAGATGTTGTCTAGTCTAGATACACGGTTCAATAGGTGGACCAATCATGAGGGCCAACATTGAGGCAACTCCCAAAACAGGAACGTTTCTACAGGTAGGCGGTCATTTTTCCATCTTTTATCCTTCTTGACTGATTTTTCACTAGCATTTGGATAGCATGGATAGCCTTGCATTCAGTGTAGTAGCATAAGCCAGTACCTGTGGACCACAGAGGTTGCACAGGCAGTCCAACTCCTGCAGAATGGCACACCAATACGTACCATTGCCAGACAAATTGCTGTGTCTTGTCAATGCAATCTCAGGAGCATGGATATAGACACACACACACCACTCTGGAGCAGTTGGCCTGCCTGTGCAACCTCTGAAGGCACCAGAGCCGAGCCCCATTCAAAACTAAAGACAAACACAAAAGTATGGAAAAGTTATTTTTATTATTAAAGACAAAATAATTCTAAAACATTTAAAAATAAAGCTACAAACGGCTAAAACTCTTGGGAATTCACATCTTTGCTTGTGTCGGCCCTCATGGTCTTCTTGGGTAGCAGCTGAGCGTGGATGTTGGGAAGAACACCGCCCTCCGAGATGGTCACTCCTCCGAGAAGGGTGTTGAGCTCCTCGTCGTTCCTCACGGCGAGCTGGATGTGCCGGGGTCCGATCCTCTTTTTCTTGTTGTCCTTGCTGGCGTTCCCGGCCAGCTCCAGGATCTCGGCGCACAGGTACTCGATCACGGCAGCCAGGTAGACGGAGGCGCCGCTTCCGATGCGCTGAGCGAAGTTGCCTTTGCGCAGCAGGCGCGCGATACGAGCCACGGGGAACTGCAGACCAGCGCGCGTAGAGCGCGTCGTGCTGGACTTGGACGCAACGGGAGCGACCTTCTTTCCACGACCGGACATTTCTGCAAAGGAGAGTAGTGTTGGTCAGTGAATCTTTGAAGGCCAGCTGCTAGTCGGCTAGTTAAGTGAAAGCATATTTTCTCCCTCTTCGCAGAGTGAGCCAAAAATGAAACTAAAACAAGACATGCAAGACAAAACAGAAACTGATGTCAATAAACAGCTTTGGTTACGGATAAGAACTTAAAAAACAAACTAAACGACATGCCTAAGTAACAAAACCGTAGCTAACAGGTTCTTTTTTTAGAAGTCCAGTGAGTTTTCAAGCATGCCACAATAACTGTAAACCATAGTACTTACTCAGTAGCTCAGTGTACAATGAGGACCTTCAGCAGAGGAGATGCACTGCAGCTCAGGCCCTGCAGCAAGTTTTATAGAGACGTGTACGGCAGCGCTCACTAACTCTTGACTGAACTCAATTGGCAGCACCTGTTTTCAAGCAGTAGCCTACCCTGTGCAACGACTTTAATTGGCACAATTAGGCCAGTGATGATTGAGATCTGGGACAAAACATGCCAATAGACCTCTGAAGTTCGCCTACAACAAAACTACCATCCTTGCTCAAGAGATCCAGTATCTTGAGATGTTTTCTATGAGGAAATAACATGGAGATTTTGAATTATTGCACCTGTTGAACTCTCACAGGGATGAAGAAATGGGAAATGCAGATGTTTAGCTCCACACAGGCACGGCACACTGTGGTCTTTGCTACCCCTGAGCTAACTTGCAACTTGCCATAGGCAATTAGCTTCAATTAACACCCGGATCTCCTTATATGGGCAAAGATGGCAGCTTTTGGCTCCTTTTTATAGGCGAACTTCAGAGGTCTGTAATCGCAGAGTGCTATGAGCTTGATCAAGACCATGAGCAGCCGTGGCCTACTGGTTAGGGCTTTGGGCTTGTATCCTGAGGGTTGCCGGTTCGATTCCCGACCAGTCCACAGATGAAGTGCCCTTGAGCAAGGCACCTAACCCCTCACTGCTCCCCGAGTGCTGCTGGTTGGGCAGGCAGCTCACTGCTCAAGGTTGTGTGATTCACTTCACTGTGTGCTGTGTGTTCACTAATTTGGTTAAATTGGGTTAAATGCAGAGAACTGAATTTCCCTCACGGGATCAAAAGAGTATATATTCTATCTATTCTATTCTAGAAGGTTTCCATCAAAAGAGTGGAATAGATGTGCAGACTGTAGCTTTGCATCAAAAGAGTGGAATAGATGTGCAGACTGTAGCTTTGCATCAAAAGAGTGGAATAGATGTGCAGACTGTAGCTTTGCATCAAAAGAGTGGAATAGATGTGCAGACTGTAGCTTTGCATCAAAAGAGTGGTGTAGATGTGCAGACTGTAGCTTTGCATCAAGAGAGGGATGCAGGAGGGTTTAAGGATCAATAAAAAGTATGAACCATTACTATTGCAATTAGTTTAAGTTTTGGCCCTTTTTTGAGCTAGATTGACTGGCCTATCAGGCGACCCAACAGGCCAGCACTAAACTCCGAGCGTGATAAACAAAATGGGATATTTCAGGAGGTAAAAGCCCCGGCATGAACCAAAAGAGATTTTGTTAGAATCTACACACCTACACCTACTGAAAAATGTAGTGTTCATTTATCAAATGTTTAAGGTATTAAAAAATATCGTAGTTTTCGAATTTTAGAACAAAAGGGACGATACTTTGTGCTTTTACGATATTCTGCATTAACTGCTACATCTCCTGAACAAAACTGATTGCACAGAAAGGAGTGTGTCTACTCTTGCTTTCATAGTCAGTGATTACAGTTCTACTGTAAACATCATTTTTATTCCCTGGAGGCCATGTTCCTTTCAGTCATATATTATGCATCATATCTTAGAGATGTTGTCTAGTCTAGATACACGGTTCAATAGGTGGACCAATCATGAGGGCCAACATTGAGGCAACTCCCAAAACAGGAACGTTTCTACTGGTAGGCGGTCATTTTTCCATCTTTTATCCTTCTTGACTGATTTTTCACTAGCATTTGGATAGCATGGATAGCCTTGCATTCAGTGTAGTAGCATAAGCCAGTACCTGTGGACCACAGAGGTTGCACAGGCAGTCCAACTCCTGCAGAATGGCACACCAATACGTACCATTGCCAGAAAAATTGCTGTGTCTTGTCAATGCAATCTCAGGAGCATGGATATAGACACACACACACCACTCTGGAGCAGTTGGACTGCCTGTGCAACCTCTGAAGGCACCAGAGCCCCATTCAAAACTAAAGACAAACACAAAAGTATGGAAAAGTTATTTTTATTATTAAAGACAAAATAATTCTAAAACATTTAAAAATAAAGCTACAAACGGCTAAAACTCTTGGGAGTTCACATCTTTGCTTGTGTCGGCCCTCATGGTCTTCTTGGGCAGCAGCTGAGCGTGGATGTTGGGAAGAACACCGCCCTCCGAGATGGTCACTCCTCCGAGAAGGGTGTTGAGCTCCTCGTCGTTCCTCACGGCGAGCTGGATGTGCCGGGGTCCGATCCTCTTCTTCTTGTTGTCCTTGCTGGCGTTCCCGGCCAGCTCCAGGATCTCGGCGCACAGGTACTCGATCACGGCAGCCAGGTAGACGGAGGCGCCGCTTCCGATGCGCTGAGCGAAGTTGCCTTTGCGCAGCAGGCGCGCAATACGAGCCACGGGGAACTGCAGACCAGCGCGCGTAGAGCGCGTCGTGCTGGACTTGGACGCAACGGGAG
>NC_085000.1:33007336-33019836 GCF_963854185.1 Sardina pilchardus | reverse complement strand
TTTCTTCCACAGTGGCCTAACTGATCTAGCCTGGATGCCAGACCGAAGTTTAGCCCCGCCTCCATTCTTTTGCAGGGAACTTCGGTCTGGCACTGCTCCGTTCAGCTGCTACTATTCGAGATACACTTCGGCTCGGACCAATCACATTTCACAGGGTGGGCTTTACGTGATGATTGACATATGAACAGCAGTGACGTTCACGGCTGCATGCGTCCTCGTTCAACGAGTTGGGTGTGAGACCATGTTCGCGTAGGTTGATTTTGATTGCAACAGAAACGCTATGGCTATGAATGCATAATTTGTTCATGCAGTTTGGCCTTTCGTTTATCTTAGCTATTGAAACGGAGGTTTTATCACGGATTCGCACAACTATTTCTGAACACTTAGACCAACGAGGATATGTGGGAAAACTTCAGTTTCACTTTCACCCAGTTAAAACAGCATGTTTGGGTGATGTTGTTCCCGTTTGTTTAAAAATGTCTGTTTGCTCGTTGGGTTAACGACACACTTCCCCAGCTGTTCATTGCATACAGTTTGAAGGAATTATTTTTAAAAACGAAGGAGGATGTTTTCCATAGCCTACCCTGCTACATATTTCTGTCTTAGATTTCGCAGATACTGACAGCCAATAACTTGTTCTGTTTGGTTTGGTCTATCCAATGAGTGCAGAGCTATCCCCCCCGCACTGTATCGGTTGAATCACGCCCCATAATCGCAGCTGAATGGAGCAGTTTCAGACTCATATTCTGATAAGAATTGAGTATGACGTCGTCAGGCTATAACTGATCATGAACTTGTTTCAAGACGAGCTTGGACACGTGATGGTGTTTTGGAAGAATCACAGGGTGTTTTTGGTCCTCTGGCATCCAACACAAGTAATTCCAGTAATTCCAAACGAAAGAGTCCGTAATTCCAAAGCAGATTGGTTTCTTTAAACTGCAGACGGTTTTTCAAACTGCAGACTGGTTTTCAAACTATGTAGTGCCGTCCAATAAGTCACTTCATCATCTTGACGCCTCAGGGGTTTCAATAGATTCCAAAAACTTTCGTCAAAAAACTTAGTAAATTAAAGTCCGTTTACTTCAACTTTACAAAATAAATCAAACGTATCAGGTTCCATATCAAATCAACTTCCATATAAATATGATCAATTTCCATATCAATTGAAAACCATTTGCCTGCTGGCGTCTCCAACATTTGTCCAACTCTACTCTGATCAGTCCTTTGTCTAAACAGGCTTGCTAATCAAGACAGGCGACAGGTGGGCCAATTGGGCCCATTTAACCCTTAGTGTCCCATGTTCAAAGCAAAAGGTCTACACAAATATATATCAGCCAGCAGGTGTCATCATCACAAAAACAAAAACAATAACCAAATAACCAAATGGCTCCTACAGTGTTTTATTCATGGACCCACTGCTGGTCAACTCACTCTATTCCCTGCTTCTTTTTACTCTCTCTCTCTCTCTCTCTCTCTCTCTCTCACACTCACTCTCTCTCTCTCACACACACACACACACACAAACAAACACAGTGTCTATTTATTTTCCCATAACACACACACACACACACACACACACACACACACACACACACACACACATCCTAAGCTGCTCAGAGAGGAGATTGAATTAATTAAATAAGCCCCCACAGAGGATCAGTTGTCATATCAGCAAGAAAGAAAAACACTATATCTCATTTCATTACCCTGTTACTCTCTCTCTCTCTCTCTCTCTCTCTCTGTATCTCTCTCTCTCTCTCTCTCCCTCTCTCTCTGTATCTCTCTCTCTCTCTCTCTCTCTCTCTCTCTGTATCTCTCTCTCCCTCTCTCTCTCTCTCTCTCTCTCTCTCTCTTTGTATCTCTCTCTCTCTGTCTCTCTCTCTCTGTGTATCTCTCTCTCTCCCTCTCTCTCTCTGTATCTCTCTCTCTCTCTCTATCTCTCTCTCTCTCTCTCTTTGCTGGTATTTTAATATAAATCCTGGATTCCTGCGTATACATGTGTACAGTGAGGATGAGGCATGGTGTTAAGAGCTGTGTGTGCTCTCTGCTTTAGGCGTGTGTGTGTGTGTGTGTGTCTGTGTGTGTGTGTGTGTGTGTGTGTGCTCTCTGCTGTAGGCATTACGTGCCCAGAGAGCCTTTGATGTAGCTGCAGTCGCTGGAGAAAAGAAACATAAACTCAACAAACTGCCTTTAAAAGAACATGAAGTGATTAGCGCTACACACAGCTAACTGAGTGATTAGTGTGTGTGTGTGTTAGTATGTGTGTGTGTGTGTGTGTTTGTGTGTGTGTGTGTGTGTGTGTGTGTGTGTGTGTGTGTGTTAGTATGTGAGTGTGTGTGTGTGTGTGTGTGTGTGTGTGTGTGTACTTTCACAGTATATTTTGGACTTTAATCATATATCCCTGTATAATGTTTGTGTGTGTGTGTGTCTGTTTGTGTTGGCCAAAAGTGTACACACACAGACACACACACACACACACACACACACACACACACACACACACACACACACACACACACACACACACACACACACACACACACACACACACACACAGTAATCACAGTAAAGTGTAGTAATTGTATGCTTAATTAAAATTAAGCTGTAAAGCTGAACATGAAGCAGCATCTGTCCAGTGAATGGATACATTTGACCACCACTGACCAGCCTGCAGCACACACACACACACACACACACACACACACACTAGTCCAGTCTGCAGCAAACACACACCAGTCCAGCTGACCTCTGCAGCACACACACACGCCAGACCATCTGACCACTGCAACACACACACACACACACACACACACACACACACACACAAACACACCAGTCCATCTGACCTCTCCACAGAACAGATGACTGACTCTCTGTCATTATAAGTAAGCACGCATAAGTAACTCTTTTGATCCCATGAGGGACATTTGCTTAGTGAATTAGTGAACACACACAGCACATATAACCTGACTTTCGCCAGATCCTGTAGTTCGCTGTCTGCTTCACACAAGGATCTGGGACTTCGCGATAGGAGATGTATTTATGAAGGCGGGTCCTTGTAAAACATCCTCGCATGTGATTTGATAAACCACTTGCCTGTTATCTTGAATGACATGCTAGGCTTCTTCAAGCTCTTGCCAAACCCGGTCGGAAGAAGAGTAAAAACATCCTTGCCACCAATAAATGTCTTCAAAACTATTCTCTGTTAATCTTTTAAAGAATGAATACTGGATAGATTCGACAAAACGGTTGAAATAGCAGAATCAATGTCAGCACAAGACTTCTCGCTGCGTGCCGCCATTGTTTGAATCAAACACTCGCTTCGGCGCTCCTGATTGGTTTATCATTTTTTGATCACTGGAACGAGTTTGGATTGCCCTCGAGTCCAGACCCTTGTGTGGAGCTCAGCGAAACGCCTCTGGTGGAGCATGGCGGAACTACAAGGGTCTGGCGAGAGTCAGGCTACAGCACATAGTGAACACACAGTGAGGTGAAGCGCACACTAACCTGGAGCAGTGTGCAATCGGGAGCAGTTAGGGGTTAGGTGCCTTGCTCAAGTGTGTGTGTGTGTGTGTGTGTGTGTGTGTGTGTGTGGTTAGGTTCCTTGCACAAGTGTGTGTGTGTGTGTGTGGGGTGAGGTGTCTTGCTCAAGGGCACTTCAACCACTCCCCCCGCCCACATTTTTCCGACTGGTCGGGGATTGAACCCATAGACTGTATATATAGAACTGGACAGTGTGGCTGCATTCAGCAGTGTTCTATGGAATTGAAGCAACCGAGGCGACGCCATCTTGCAGCCAGTCTGAAGTACGCTTGCGCAGTAGGATTGGACGCATGCGCAGTGATGAGGATGTCGGAGCAGACACGCCCACACAACGAGTGAATCACGCCCCTCACCGCACCGCGTCGACGCGCTGGCTGAGAAGCTAGCTACGGTATCGTTGACAGTTCGTTCGTGTGTCTAGGTTTACGTTGGTGAACTTTCTCTGGTAAGTGTAACGTATGTAACACAAACCTCTTGTCTGTTAGTGAAATACACAGCTTATATTTTATATTGTAGCCACCAGTTTACTAGCTAATAACTTCATTTAAATAACGTAGGCTATATTAACGTTGTCAGCTCAAAAGCCTAGCCAAGCACATCAGACATTAGCAGCTAGCTGCTAGCTGCTACCGTTTACGTTAGCATAGAAGCTAACGTTAGTAGCGATAGCTAGTTGGTTAAGTTAAGACTAACGTTAGCACACAGACGCTGACAATGTTATGTTTGGCTCAGCCTATTTTGTTTTGCCGTTATCAAAAGGCTGTTTTAATATGCCACCTCAACATGGAGAGTGAATCTATGTGTTTGGCGTAGCTGCTAGTTAATTTTAAAACACAGCCTGCCTGTTGTCGTGCCCATTGGCAGAGTAATGAAATGTCCGCATTGAAAAACAAACTAATAACGTTACTGCTAGTTTTGCATGCTTAGTATGCTTACCAGTATGTGTTAACAGTAAAGGATCAGCTATAAAACTTTGCCTTTTCTAACTTGTAGGTGGCATTTCCCATGTCCTTTCTCCAGTCCCCGGACGTCCATCTCATCCACTTTGACAGGAACAACCTCAGACATGTCGAGCGTGATATTGAAAGGTGTAGATTGCATGAATAGTGTAGGACACTTGTTATGTTCATGATCATGAACATATTGTATCATATTTTAAACTTGCAGTATATCCCTGAACTCAAACTTAAACTATTCTCATTTGCCCTCATTGTAAAGGTTGCTGGACTCTGTGTGCATTGGAAACTGACAATAAAAATGAAAAACTTAATGTTTACTTGCTATCAAAACCATTGTTATTCAAACGTTGACATGTTCACATTATATATGGGTCATGGTTATAGAATTTAACATGATATAACATGAACAAGTTCAAATTACCAGTAAACAGTTTTAAATGGTTGGTAAGCCTACATTAAGCAAAAATAATGATGATACAAAATATCCACAAATGACCATGTTTTATTGTGTTTGCCAAGGGGTGAGGGGGGGTTAGTCATTAACTTAGAGAGATTTCAGCTCTGGTGGCAGCAGCGTTGTAGACCTTCAGCTCTGGCGATGGTGGCGTGGACCTTCAGCTCTGGTGATGGTGGTGGTGTAGACCTTCAGCTCTGGCGATGGTGGCGTGGACCTTCAGCTCTGGTGATGGTGGTGGTGTAGACCTTCAGCTATGGCGATGGTGGTGTGGACCTTCAGCTCTGGTGATGGTGGCGTGGACCTTCAGCTCTGGTGATGGTGGTGGTGGTGCAGGAGGGAGGCGGAAGACAAAATACCCCCTTCCTGCACCACCACCGCCATGTGAAAAAACATAAATAAAATCAAAACTTCCAGGAGGTATTACAGTTGTATAGCATTACAGACAACACATAAAAAACGTTCTAAGTTTGTGTTATGCCATGAAACTTACTTTACACGTCTTACTTTCTCATCCTCTTTTAATATTTCTCCACAATCTCAACCATGACATCATTCTTTCGTTTTAATGTCTTGGGTGACACAAAAATGTAACTGCTCACTACTGACAAGCCACATTTTGATCTGATGTATTAGCAGCCACCATTTCACATTCCTTCTCATTTGCAGCACTTGACAAAGAAAGGATAAGAAAATAACCACTTGCCTTTCTACTAGCAGGTCTCTTCACCAGGTGGTCAGGAAGGGAGAACACAGTTGGTACTGCAGTGCAAGTCAGACGATTCCCCTTAACATAATGAATTGGGTATTCATGAAATGGGTTGAGTTGGAATTTACATCACCACACAGTGTTGTTCAGGAAAATGATTGGCTTACATAGGTATCAATGGTGAATTCATGGTATTCAAAATGAAGACTACAGAGATGAGATGACTTGCTGGGCTCCCAGTCTTGTCGTCTTATGTTCACCAGCCATCGTCTCAGTCTGTCTGCATGCTGCACACCTAAAGGAAAACAAAAAAAAAAACAAAAAAAAAAACATTCATATGTCAAGCGGTTGTGAAGGGGCATAGTGTATTTATTACAACCATTACAGTACATATGCCTGCCATTCTGTATACAAAGGCCAAAAACATTTAACTCATAATGCCTCCGGGCTGCTGATGACTGGGGCTGTAATGCCATGCTTTGAGTTAGCTAGCTAAGTTAGACAGCCTTCATCGGAAAAACGGCTGTCATAACCATAGGGTCATTACATAGTGTTAACATATTTAATCTCATTAAATATAACCAAGAACTATTAATGTTAAAGTTTGCAATACACCACGTACACGGCTTCGTCTAAGAACTATCACAACATTGTTAAATAAACGAGCAGCTAAACTGACAACAAGGCTAAGATAAATACCTGGTAACGTAATGTAGCTAGCTACCCGGTAGCAGCTAACCTAACGTCAGCTAACTGGACCGCTATTCCTGGCACAATCAGACACATTGATATACTAATAACTAGCAGCTACAACCATTCTTGTACCTAATCCTTTTAAGGATGTCTGACACAGATGACTGTAAAATTAAATTACCTTGCTAAAGTAAACGGCTAAGCGATCCCTAGAAGCCTTCATAGCCTGCATACTGTAAGTTAGCAAGCTAATATTAAGTTAATATTCACTTACCGAAAAAAAAAACTGCACAGAGCTTCTCTGGGATGGCCCGTTAGTACAACCAACAGCACAGCACGACATGACTGTCAATGTATAAAGTGTAATAACAGCAAATAAAACAAATATGATAAGTTGCCTGACGAACGAACACCACCACAGCCGAGCCTACAGCTACTCCACGGACTGAACGGCTGCAAGCGGCTGACGCAGCGGTCACGCACTGTCAATCAACGCCCTTTTTAGATTTGTTAAAATAACTTTTAAAAAAATAATTTCACAGAGAAAAGAAAAATGGTGTGTATTGAAGCACATTGAAAACTATTTTTTCGAATAACATGTTGTAAATATAAAATTAGTTTTAGATGAGAAAAGTGACACGGAAAGTTGGCTACTTGGCCATTGAAATACATGGGGATGGGCGGAGCTACGAATTGTACTGCAGCCAGCCACCAGGGGGCTCTGGACTAGCGGTTGCTTCAATTCCAACGGACGACACACTGTCCAGGTCTATATATACAGTCTATGATTGAACCAGCTACCTTACTGTGAGCACTGTGACGGCTGTGTGTGTGTGTGTGTGTGTGTGTGTATCTGTGACTGGGCTGTGTGTGTGTGTGTGTGTGTGTGTGTGTGTGTATCTGTGACTGGGCTGTGTGTGTGTGTGTGTGTGTGTATATCTGTGACTGGGCTATGTGTGTGTGTGTGTGTGTGTGTGTGTGTGTCTGACTGGGCTGTGTGTGTGTGTGTGTGTGTGTGTGTGTATCTGTGACTGCTGTGTGTGTGTGTGTGTGTGTGTGTGTGTGTGTGTGTGTGTGTGTGTGTGTGTGAGTGTGTGTATCTGTGTGTGTGTGTGTGTGTGTGTGTATCTGTGACTGAGCTGTGGACAGAGTATAGCGGGAGACACAGGGAAACAAAAAGCACACTTTCTATAACACACACACACACACACACACACACACACACACACACACTCCACATGCTCTATCACTGTCATCTCCACACACTCTATCACTGTGGTGTGTGTGTGTGTATGCATGTGTGTGTTGATGTGAGCATGTGTGTTGATGTGAGTATGTCTGTGTGTGTGTGTGTGTGTGTGTGTGTGTGTGTGTGTGTGTGTGTGTGTGTGTGTGTGTGTGTGTCCTCCACACTGACTGCAGCTTCCTGGTTGGTTGGCTGCGTGCTGCTTAATGTGTGAGCAGCACTGATAATAGGCTTTGGTTTAGGGCTGTCGGGGCATTGGCGAGACGAGAGCATACACACACACACACACTGTTGTGTTTTCTGTGGAAGTATATCATTTGTGAAGTTGTTATTTCTTATTTTTATATATACTTACTTTAACTACAAATGCACTTATGGAGAGAATGCACTTATGGAGAGAAACAGAGAAACAGAGGTGTAGCAGCCTAATAGCGTAGTGTCTCTTTAAGAGTAGAGTGTGCCGTGAGTCATGTGATTAGCATTGAGTGCATGAAAAGGAAGCGCGAGATTCGTTTAGTTCTCAATGAATTTCAACCCGGTGTGCAGCCACTTGGTAAGCTCTCTCTTCATCTCGAGTGTTTTCTTGTCTGCCTTTATGTTGTATGCTTCATGTTGTCTGTTATCGCTATGCTATGTTTACTGTGTTTATGTCCGTTATATTTTAGAGAACGCTGTGCTCCGGTAGATCATGTAAAGTTAAGCAGTTCATTTAACTCATGATAACGCTATGCTCCAGAGTTATAAATTGATGCGTTGGCAAGCCGTAGGACATAGAGTTAACATTTAGACTTGACATTGCATTGTGTCACGTGTCCGTTCATGTGTACTTTCTTTAGACTTGTAAATGTTTGTAGTGTGAATCGCGGGCTGGTATTTCACTTCCTAGTTTGCCGCGGGGCATTTTGGGAGTTGTAGTTCAGCTGTAGTGACCTGCTTATACTAAATGGCTGCCAGTATTTGCATAGCTGTTTGAATACTTGAATACTACTTGAATATGGTGCATAGCCTAATGTTTGAACTGTGAAGCATACATTTAAATGATGATGATGATGATGATTATTATTATTATTTATGTATTTGTTCTTGATTAATGCATATGATTTGTGTTATTCTATTATGAGTTAAACATATTTGATGGTATTTGATATGGGTAAATGTTATTTATTGTTGCTTATTGTTAATGGGCTATTTAGATAAGAATTGAGGGGATGTGTTAACTATGCACATGAAATTTGAAACATTGCATTCCTCATTCATTTCAGGTTTATTACCTGCTGGTTCCATTTGTGAGAAATAAACAAAACAAAAGTGGAATTCCTGAGTAGTATCCTCTTTGTACACTGGGTTGCCCCTTCCGTGGGGAGAAAACGGAACAGTAATAAACCAACGGCCCGAGCGCATCAAGCTAAGTCTGCCCGCCCTATCAGCGTTGACCAGTGAAGCACCAAGAGAAGAGGAATAGGCCGAATAGACCCCTCTATGTAACGGCGCTTTGGTCAGTGCAGGGAAGAAAGGAAGATGGATTCAAGCGAATTAGCTGCTCTAAAAGGAAAGCGCTCAAAAGCACAAGCCTCTTTCAGCAAGAAAGCCAATAAGCTGTCCCTCACTGTAGACCTCCTAGAGAAAAAGGTGCTTATCGACGAGATCAGAGCACTTGCTGTGGACTTTGGAAGGGTGCACGATGCTGGTCTCGAATACGTTGATGCTCTTGGAGAAGTGGAAAGTGAGAAAGAAAAAGAACAAGCAGGAAAAGAAGCGGCTCACGTAAAGGAGAAAACGGCGACCTGCCTTGTCACCTATACAGAAGCACTCGAGCTCGCTAGGGAGACATTATGGTCCAAATTCGCCTACGGTGACTTTAAATTGTACGCCGACGGTGCAGAGGAGAAATGTACTGAAGTGGAGGGTACTGATGTGAAGAAGTTGCCACAAGAAGACTTTGAAGTCCTGAGAGAGAGCCTGGTGGAGAGAATCAGAATGCTTCAGCAGAAGGTGCTTGAATGGGAAGGTCTTCTCTCTGGAGCCAAGACAACAGCGTACAAGCAGCAGCTATACAAGCTGGGCAACAGACTGCATGACTGGGTGCGGAGCTGGCAAAAGTTGAGGCGGACTGGAGAGCTTAACGCAAGTGATGGAGAGCTGAGCGACTCTGGCGAGGAGCCCCGAATCCCCAATGGAGTACCTGTACCTGCAGCACCTGTACCGGTAGCCCCTGCATTTCCATACGCACCACCACAAAACATCCCTGACCTGCATCCTGGCTTCAGACCACCGATCAACCTTGAAAGAACACGCCTGCCTATGTTCTCGGGAGACATGACCGACTACTACCGGTGGAAGGCTGAGTGGGAAGAGCTGGAGCAACTGGGAAACCCACAGAGGACAGCTGGAGTTACAAGGTTCCACCTCCTGGCAAGTCTCAGCGACAGGGTGAAGAAAGACTTGGTTCTCTCCAGCTGTGCTTCGGCGGATGAAATGTTCAGGCGCCTCGACAACCGCTTCGGGAACAAGGCGAAAATTGTCCTGAAGATATCTGAAGAGGTTCAGGCCCTACCCCCCGTAAAGGGGGACAACCCTAGGAAAGCAATTGAGCTGATTCAAGCCGTGGAGCGTGCCCTTAGTAACCTTGTGATCCTGGGAGAAGAGGAGGTCATAAAGAACCGTTGGGTAGCGCAGTCCCTTGAAAGCAAGCTACCAAGCTCTCTGAAGGAGAAATGGATTGCGCACAAGACTGAGCCTGTGAATGGGTTTGCTCCACATAACCACTTCGACTGCTTACTGCGCTTCCTGAAGAAGCAGGAGGTAATCCTGGAGGAGCTGGACCAGCTGGAGCCAAGTCCAAAAGAGGAAAGCACCTCTGAAAGGCCTGGCAGACAGGCCAGAAAGAGGAGCCAGAAAAGCATTCTCCAAAGCTACCTCAGGCCAAAGAGAGTTTCCGTTGAAGCCACGCTTGGGATTATGCACTGCCTGTGCTGATGAGACACACGCTGGCAGGCTGTTTGCCTGCAAAGCCTTCAGGGAGATGGATCTCCAGAGGAGAAAGGTCCATCTGCAGACCCATGGGATATGCAATCGGTGTCTGTGCTTCCACCTAGAGGATGGCCGTTGCAACCGGAGGTTTCTTTGCAGTAAATTGGACTGCCGCAGAGAAGAGTCTCACCACTATCTTCTCTGTCCCAAGTCCATCGCTCAAGAGAAAGATGCTGGCAGCGAGGTGCTTGGTACCAAAAGGGTGGAGAGAGAAGGCCTCGGGCTGACCAGCAAGCAAGAAGAGCTCCTGGCGAAAGTCACTCCAGAGCTAAGAGCAGAGTTCAGGAAGGCGTTCACCAACAAAGCCTCAACCACAATCTGCACTGTTGGAGGTGGACTGAAAGAGTACCCAGTTATAATGATGTTACTAGAAGTGACAACTAACTCAGGCCAGCTGATAGGCACCCTTATTGACCTTGCCTCTGACACCAACTATATAACACACAATGCTGCCCAGCGCCTTGGACTGATTGGTGAGAGCATCAAGTTAATCGTCCATGGGATAGGAGGGATGACAAAGACCGTTCAAACCAAGAGGTACTCCCTGCGGCTAAGAGTGAAGACCACCAAGGGCACTGTGATGGAACACAAACTACTCTGTTACGGCCTGGAGAGTATTGCAGAGATAAGTCAGCATGTCACTCCGCAGCAACTGCAAAAGATCTTTCCTGATGTCGCTGCAGAGGAGCTGGTCCGCCCTGAGAACATCGATCTTCTGATCAGCCACAGGGAAGGTCGTCTAGTTCCACAGCCGCTCAAGTTGGAGGGAGATCTAGTCCTCTGGGATGGCCCATTGGGCAAAACTGTTGGTGGTACTCACCCTGATCTATTTGAGGTGGTCGACCTAACGCTGCACCAGTCTGAGACTCACTTTGCAAGGTCTATGAGAACATCCTCAAGGGTGTACAAGGAGATCGGTGTGGCAACCGAAGACCTGAGTGATGTCCCAACGAGGATGGAAGAAGTGACCCTCAGCTGCACCTCTGCCACAAATAAACACAGCGATACCCCAACGAGGATGGAAGAAGTGACCCTCAGCTGCACCTCTGCCACAAATAAACACAGCGATACCCCACACTGGGACGCGGCCTACCCATGGAAAGTAAGCCCAGCGATTCTGCCAGATAACCGCCGAGCAGTGGAAGCCACCTTTAAGAACACAGAGGCTCGGTTGGCAAGAGAACCTGTGTGGAAAGCAGCATATGGAGAGCAGGTCTTAAACTCACATGATAACCTTCAAACTCTGAATAGGATGACCAAAGGAGTGGAAAAGATCCTAAAAGCAGGTGGCCTCTCTCTCAAGCCCTGGGTCTTGACAGGCCAAAGTGGGAGGAGTGAAAGGCCCACTGACCCCAGCAATGTCAGATCAACAGAGCCAAAGACCCTGATACTCCCCAACCAAATGCGGGACGAGGAGAATAAGGTGTTGGGATTGGGATATGAACCTGACTCTGACAAACTCTGTGCGCTGACGTCAGTGAACTTTTCAAGGAGACGAGGAAAGATGAGGACCGGTCTGGATCTACAAGAGGATGGGATCAGAGGTAGCACTCCCAATGTGGAAAGCTGGAGGTGGGTTGAAAGAAGACTGAACATAGCCGACCTCATCACAAGGGGGGCATCCCCCGAGGAGCTTGCTGAAGGATCAGTCTGGCAGGAAGGCCCACAATTTTTGAAATTGCCTGAATCAGATTGGCCTGTGAAGACTCCAAGAGAAATCAATCCCTCTGTGACTGAAGAGATCAGGGGACTTCGGAGGAAGGCGTTCTCGCCACTGGTCAAAGTAGAAGCCCAGCCCAGGAAATGGTCAGGCTCAACCAGTGTTTCGTTTGTGCACCTTGTGGATCCCCAAGGGTTCAGTTCACT
>NC_085000.1:32999836-33002336 GCF_963854185.1 Sardina pilchardus | reverse complement strand
AGACTTTGCCAGAGTCTAATTTAGCAAACCAGTGATAGTGATCCTTCTCAAACACCCAGAGCTGTTGCCACTCTTTGGAGATTCGTTGACGTAGGCCCATCTGTGTGCGCACACAATATTTCCTTTCTTACTGGGGAGACCTTAATGTCCAGGGCCGATAGCTCAGCCGTCCCTGACGCTGACTACCACCCAACAAAAACTATCCCCAAACGGGGGCCCTACTCATCTGAATCTCCCTTTGCCCAACCAGGGGCAGAACGTAGTACTTAAAAGGAACAAACCAGTACTACTCACCATGAGTGCAATTCTCCGGCATGTTGAGGGATCACACACATCAGGTTTCAATTTCCAAAACAAAATAAAAACTTATAAGGAAAGCATAACATCATTTAAAAATAAAGATTTATAAAGAAAGCATAAAAGACTCAAGGTGAAATAATTAAGACATTTAGCAGAAAGCATCTGAGAACAATTTTGTCTTAAGTCTAGATTTAAAACTGGCTGCAGTTGGGGCCTTTTTAATGTCATCTGGAAGTTGGTTCCAAAGCTGAGCTGCATAGCAGCTAAAAGCTGCTTCACCATGTTTAGTTCTAACAGCGGGTTTTACTAACAGGTTTTTCTCCTGAGACCTGAGAGGACGAGAAGGTGTGTACTGCTGAAACATGTCTGATAGGTATTTAGATCCTGCTCCATTTACTGATTTATAAACAAGCAGTAGTGCTTTAAAGTCAATTCTGTGACTTACTGGAAGCCAGTGCAGAGATTTGAGAATTGGAGTAATGTGCTCAGTTCTTTTTGTTTTTGTGAGAACCCTAGCTGCTGCATTTTGAATCACCTGAAGCTGTTTGATAGTCTTTTTAGGAAGGCCTGTGAACAGTCCATTGCAGTAATCAACCCTGCTAGAGATAAATGCATGAATGAGTTTTTCTAAATCATGTTTTGACATTAGCCCTCTCAGTTTGGCAATATTTTTGAGGTGGTAAAAAGCTGATTTAGTTATCATTTTCATGTGGCTGTTGAAATTTAGATCACTGTCGATTAATACACCAAGATTTTTAACAGTATCCTTTGCTTTCAATCCTTTTGTGTCAAGGAGAGTGGCAACCTTAAGTCTTTCCTCCTTTTTACCAAATACAATGACTTCAGTTTTTTCTTTGTTCAGCTGAAGAAAATTTTGAGACATCCAAGTGTTGATTTGTTCTATACACTGACACAGAGAATCAAGGGGACCATAGTCGTTAGGAGACAGAGCTAAGTAGATTTGTGTGTCATCTGCATAGCTATGATATGAAATCAAATTATTTTGGATGATTTGTCCAAGTGGGAGCATATAGAGGTTGAATAATAGTGGCCCCAAGATCGACCCCTGGGGAACACCACAGGTCAAGGACGTTGGTGTTGAGGTACAGTTGCCGATGGCAACAAAGAAGCTCCTCTGTTGTAGATATGATTTGAGCCAGTTGGTAACTATGCCTGTAAATCCAACCCAGTGTTCTAGTCTGTGTAGTAAAATATTGTGGTCAACAGTGTCAAATGCTGCACTAAGGTCCAATAGCACTAGGACTGATGTTTTACCAGAATCTGTGTTGAGACGTATGTCATTGAAAACCTTAATGAGAGCTGTTTCAGTGCTGTGATTTGCCCGAAAACCAGACTGAAAGTAATCAAAATACCCATTTGACGTTAAGAAGGTTGTTAGTTGATTAAAGACTACTTTTTCAATAATTTTGCCAATAAAAGGTAGATTTGATATGGGCCTGTAATTGTTTAGCTTGGAGGCATCTAGGTTATTCTTCTTGAGCAGTGGCTTTACAACAGCTGTTTTCAGGGACTTAGGAAAAGTGCCAGACAGCAGTGATGCATTTACAATGTGAAGGACATCTGCGGCTATAAGGTGAAAAACAGTTTTGAAGAAATTTGTAGGCAGGGTGTCTAAGACACACGTGGAGGAGCTGAGAATCTGTACTGTTTTTTCAAGTGTTTCGTAGTCTATCAAATTGAACTCTGACATCAAGTTAAGTTTCCCTCTATTTGTAGCTGGAAGTTCCAGGTGTTGAATGAGTAATTTAGCAGATATATTGAGTCTGATTTTGTCAATCTTACCTTTAAAAAAAGATGAAAACTCATTGCATTTATTAGTTGAGAGAAGTTCGGGTGCTAATTGTGAGGGAGGATTAGTTAACTTCTCTACAGTGGAAAATAAAACACGAGTGTTATTTGAACTTCTACTGATGATGTTAGAAAAGAATGATTGTCTTGCTTTGCATATTTCGGAGTTATATGTGCGGAGCATCTCTTTATGGATTTCATAGTGGATCTGAAGTTTGCATTTACGCCATTTTCTTTCAGTCTTCCTACACTCTCTTTTTAGGAGTTTAACCGCAGGAATCTGCTTCCATGGTGCTTTCTGTTTCTCCTTAACTTTCTTGAATTTTAATGGAGCAATGTCATCCATAATACTTGCCATTTTTGCATTAAAGTGATCCAGTAAGTCTTCTAC
>NC_085000.1:32984836-32987336 GCF_963854185.1 Sardina pilchardus | reverse complement strand
TCTTTAGTCAGCAGGTTACAGCTGTTGTTCACATGTCACATGGTCCATTACACCTGAAGCTGATATATATATATATATATATATATATATATATATATTAGAGGTGGGCATAGATTAATTTTGTTAATCTAGATTAATCTCACTGTAATCTTGAAATTAATCTAGATTAATCTAGATTAATTTTAGGTGCACCAGCGCAAAATTTAGGTGCACCCACATTTTTCATTGCATCGCCTTTAACGCTAAAAGGTCACCTTTTTATTGCTGTCCTTTCATATAATGATTTTTTAACAACAAAAAGTCTAGAAAAAGCTTGAAACACAATAAAAGATTTTTTTCTTTACAAAATTATTTATATAAGCCTATTCTACATACTGAAATGTCTGATATTCATGACAGCACACTTTATGCATATTGCAGCCTACTATTCATATTACAACTCTGCCTCTTTAATTCAGCTGTGTGCTTGAAACCTCAAAATGTAAACAAAGCCTAGCATAGTTGGCTAGTTCATCATAGTTTACTAGTTGGACTGCTCAGTTTCCCCACGTGTGTTTACTGTAAGTTTCAATGTGGGCTAATACTTTTTCTCCTTTCGAGTTTTGGAGTTGGAAAACATTGGTATTGAGATTATCATCCAACTCATGCAAGAGTGACTTGAATGTAAGAGTTTTAATCAACTTTCTGCAGCAGTGATGCTAACCGGAATTTATATTAATTTAGCTAACGTCTTCTATATGCATCATTGCTTTCACGATAGTGAATGTTTTATTTGGATTAAATGTGCATGTCGAGGGGCGGGTCGCGACTCGCGAGTGTCCATTGAGCGCGCACGGGAGAGTGAGGGAGAGGGAGAGCAAGAGAAAGCGGGCCAAGGAGAAGGGGGTTACTTCTATTAGGAATGAGCGATCAGGTGCCGATTCGGGAGGGGTCTGAGCTTATCGTCCATGTTGGGAGGATGTATCATTGGTTACTGTTTGGTAAAGTTGCACGCATAGTCTACAATGACAACTTGTGAAAGAAAGCAGCCGAGCAGCGTCAGGTGCACCAGTGCGACCTAGACTTTTTTCAGGCGCACTCTTAAACATTGGCGTTTGCGCTAAGATATCAAGGTGAAAGTGTTCATAGCTTGCGTGGTATAGACCCAGGTCCCAGCCCAACTTTGAGAATAGATTAACGCCGATATTTTTTTTATCGCCCGATAAGAGTTGCACGATAACGCAGCACGTTAACGCCGATAACGGCCCACCACTAATATATATATATATATATACATTAATAACATAGTTATTAATTAATAATACATTACTACCCACAATATTTAATAACATAGTTACTAATGATAAATGACTACCCAAAATATTTAATAACACAGTTATTAGTATAATTAACATGGTTGTTAATGATACATTGCTAACCCTGATCTTTATTAATAATACTGTTATTAATATAATTGATATAGGCATTAATGATAAATTACCACTCCTGATCTTTAATAACATAGTTATTAATATGATTTATATAGTTAAATTCCTAGCCCTGATCTACCCCAGTGATTAAGATGGAGGTGGTAGATGGAGCCCAGTGATTAAGATGGAGACGGTAGATGGATCAGTGATTAAGATGGAGGTGGTAGATGGAGCCCAGTGATTACGATGGAGGTGGTAGATGGATCAGTGATTAAGATGGAGGTGGTAGATGGATCAGTGATTAGGATGGAGGTGGTAAATGGATCAGTGATTAAGATGGAGGTGGTAGATGGATCAGTGATTAGGATGGAGGTGGTAGATGGAGCCCAGTGATTAAGATGGAGGTGGTAAATGGAGTCCAGTGATTAAGATGGAGGCGGTAGATGGATCAGTGATTAAGATGGAGGTGGTAGATGGAGTCCAGTGATTAAGATGGAGGTGGTAGATGGAGTCCAGTGATTAAGATGGAGGTGGTAGATGGATCAGTGATTAAGATGGAGGTGGTAAATGGATCAGTGATTAAGATGGAGGTGGTAGATGGATCAGTGATTAAGATGGAGGTGGTAGATGGAGCCCAGTGATTAAGATGGAGGTGGTAGATGGAGTCCAGTGATTAAGATGGAGGCGGTAGATGGATCAGTGATTAAGATGGAGGTGGTAGATGGAGTCCAGTGATTAAGATGGAGGTGGTAGATGGAGTCCAGTGATTAAGATGGAGGTGGTAGATGGATCAGTGATTAAGATGGAGGTGGTAAATGGATCAGTGATTAAGATGGAGGTGGTAGATGGAGCCCAGTGATTAAGATGGAGGTGGTAGATGGATCTACCCCCAGTGATTAAGATGGAGGTGGTAAATGGATCAGTGATTAAGATGGAGGTGGTAAATGGAGCCCAGTGATTAAGATGGAGGTGGTAGATGGATCTACCCCCAGTGATTAAGATGGAGGTGGTAAATGGATCAGTGATTAAGATGGAGGTGGTAAATGGATCAGTGATTAAGATGGAGGTGGTAGATGGATCAGTGATTAAGA
>NC_085000.1:32969836-32972336 GCF_963854185.1 Sardina pilchardus | reverse complement strand
AGAATCAGACAATAGAGAATAAGACATACACACACTAGAATCAGCCGATAGAGAATATGACACACACACACTAGAATCAGACGATGGAGAATAAAACACACACACACACACACTAGAATCAGACGATGGCATAGGGCAGCTGTTTATGGCAGGGTGTAGTGGTACCAAAGAGGGTAAACTGTACATTCTGTGATCAGGTGAACCATGAAGGCCCCATCACATTACAGGCGGCATGCGCTGCGCTCACCGCTAGGTTGCTCTTGGTTGAGATAACGTTCTACGATTTTTGTTGCTGTTACCGCTCCTATTTCTATGGTTACTGCTGGGCTCCGCGCAAAAGACCATTCACTTACAGCGCGCCGCGGTCAAAGTTCAACATATTTCAACTTTGACCGCAGTACGCGCAACAGCGGCAAAGCGGCAAAATGCCGCCGGCGCTGCGCTTTGCTGAGCACAGCGGCAGAGCCGCTTTTACGCTCTCAACCCATTGAAATGAATGGGTTTCATAGCGCATGCCGCCTGTAATGTGATCGGCCCTTGATGTGGTCACCGGTAAGGCAGACCACAGTACAGGTGTGTATGCTGACCTCACATCAGATCAGTACAGGTGAGTACTGTATGCTGACCTCATCGCTATTGGCCACCGTTTGATGGTACCGAAGGTGTCTAGGGCCGGAGCTAGAGATATCACGCAGCACATCAGATCAGTACAGGTGAGTACTGTATGCTGACCTCATCGCTATTGGCCACCGTTTGATGGTACCGAAGGTGTCTAGGGCCGGAGCTAGAGATATCACGCAGCACATCAGATCAGTACAGGTGAGTACTGTATGCTGACCTCATCGCTATTGGCCACCGTTTGATGGTACCGAAGGTGTCTAGGGCCGGAGCTAGAGATATCACGCAGCACATCAGATCAGTACAGGTGAGTATCCTGACCTCATCGCTATAGGCTAGAGATATCACGCAGCACATCAGATCAGTACAAGTGAGTACTGTATGCTGACCTCATCGCTATTGGCCACCGATGGTGTCTAGGGCCAGGGCTAGAGATATCACGCAGCACATCAGATCTCTCTCACTCACCACAGCAAAGTAGCAGCAAGGTGTGCCACAGTAGCAGTGCTTCGCCTGTGCTTCGGCCCAAAATAGTCCCAAGTCAGGATCTGCCGAGGAGATCGCCTAGTCTTAATCTGCATTGCCATCTGTACTCGCTGTGAAGACAGAGGCTACAAGAAATAAGGTAATCAGTGGGATATTTTTATTTTTATTTTTATTTTGGAGGGGGGCACTTTTCAACAACATGCTATCCATTATACAGTAGACCGTGAGCCAGGGCCTCAAATTATGGAAACCGTTACCGAAAAGGTGGCAAAGGCTACCATACCTTTTCTGAAAGCCTGGAATCTCAGCTTTTCAATGATGTATGATGGCCATCTGACAAGAGTAGCTGTTTTGAGTTATGACACATAATGTAAACTAAGGTTAAAGAAATAATGTGTATAAATCAAGCAGAACACTGGAATATTTTATTTTGTTATGTTTGGTATCATTGTAAAGGGGAGACTCTGGGCTTTCATTTAAATCCTTTTGTGAACATTTTGGATAAGTACAGCCAACCCTGGAGCTCTTCAAACCTTTAATCACACACATTTCCCTACCATTTCCCTGCCATTTTTTGTCTTTTAATCCTGTGGCACCTGGGAGCATCAGAGAAACAAAATCCAAACACTGAAATACTGGCATGACCCTAAAGATTCAGGAAATGTATCATTTACCCATATTATCTGATTTGGAGTGGGTGATTTACAGTCTTGTATCAGAGATGGCGTTTTTTTAAAGACATAAACAGTAGTGTACTATTACCCTTGGCTAATTTGTTGATATGTCGAGTTGAAAGTCTGAGGTAAATATATTTTAGATAATAATTATTGATACAGATAATTTTGAAAAAGTTGTTATTCAGCATTCTCAGCATTTTTAGATGGTTAAAAAGGTCCTTAATACATATCCACCACATATCATTTATATCAGGTCCCCACTTTCTTGGAATTTACATTAGAAAATGAATGCCTTGTTCTCAGGCAAGAAAATACACGTATACACAGGCTGCGATACTAAGTGCATTTGCAGGCCATGGTAAAGCGTCAGCCCTAAAACTTTTTCAGAAGAATGAAAACTTCTGTGAGACCTTTCAGAAGGTTGGGGCAGACTGGGCAATGACACCTGAGTTGTATGCAGCCTTAAAGGAGTTCACATGTCAAATGTACAGCTCCAAGTCCAGAATCACCAACATCAATGAAATTAAGTATGCACTTTTTTTGTGCAAAGAAAGGCGTAGAATCCTGGCAGTTAACTCCATGCTCGGATTCTCTCAGGAAGCACGGTCTCAGAGCTAACTATCAAGGTGCTATCTGGAGAAGATGCCTCGAGAACAACCCTGAAGTTCCTTCCCCAGTTGAGCATGGGTGGTCTAGACTGGACCAAGATGGTGACTTAT